>NC_063202.1:24168554-24206054 GCF_017589495.1 Alosa alosa
TCTCTCTCTCTCCATTATGACACCAGTCTGTTTTTCTTGCTAGGTACAGTATGTGATTGGTGACTCCAGGCTCCAGTGCAGAGCTAACACAGGGCCTGCTCACTTCGACACCACAGCGCTTTTATTCAATCCAAAGATAAGATGAAATGAATGTCTCCCGACCCATGAGAATGGAGTGTACATTCTGCTATACAGCTGCTGGTATGGTTGCCTCCAAAAAACATGTCCTCTAAAGCCTTATTGTGATAGTGTGAGGGTGCTCCCAGGTGTGAATAAAAAGCTGAGAATGCAGCAGACTCGTAGAGGAAATGTCATTGTGAGGTTTTCTCGGCCTGATAAACCTCCCATCAGATCAGATCTGACGATGAGTGCTTTCTGGGTGAGGGGCCACAGTTGATTAAGAGGATAATCTCAGAGATTCCTTTTATAGACAGGTGTCCCTCTCCGCCTGACTCTGGGGCTTTAATGGTTGCCTTAGTTGCCACCCACGCCCCCCACCACCACACACACACACACACACACACACACACACACAGACACCCCAGCTCACCCCCTCCTGTCTAATCTATTCCTGTGACAAGAGGAGGGAGGCCCAGGGGCGCAGGCAGCAGCAGAGCCGGTGTTCTTCTACTTCCAGAATCAGATAAAGAACTCCGAGGTAGCCTAGAAATCTAGACGCACCCTAGCGGCGGCAAATTAATTTGCTCAGCCTGTACGTCTGGTATCAAACCATAGGAATTTCTATTGGCTGACGCCGTGGACGTCATCCAACCACAGCGCTCTATTATGTTAGAGAGTCTTAAGGCGGGCTTAACAGGATGTTGACAGTCCTACGACGGTGAACAACAAGGAAGGTGGCTATGGCGAGTTGGACTTGTGCTTTTCTTTGAAAGTTGAGCAACACAATGGACTTAAGTCATTCCTTTCGAAGAAGGATGTATTTGCCGTTTTGCCAACCGGATACGGATATGGTCGTAGCGCTGGCCTATTGCATGCCTAGGCAGTTTGAAAGACAATTCTCTGCCTGCCCCTTGGATTAAGCGAGGTGAATGGGTCGATTCCAGACTATACATTTCAATGATATAGGATGGCCCGCCAGGCTAACTCCGAGATGCTGTGAGATGGTATTCTGAGGGGATTCCATGCAGGAAAGATGTCTGAGACACATTTATCTCCTCGCTTGTAGGCTACACCTGTTTGTTTTTATTTGCTCATACTCTCCGGTCGTGTCGAGGCACACTGGCGGTCGCCCCAGGAGGGTCATTACTGTCCTCTCGGTCCCAAGCACCGACGACTAATCCCCCGCACTCAACTCGGCCGCCTCTTACTCCCATGATTCACCAGTCCGTCCGCTCTGATAATTACCCGAGCATCTCCCAGACGAGATAAGCGAGGAATTAGTGAAATCAGGTAGTGGGAGAGAGAGAGAGAGAGAGAGAGAGAGAGAGAGAGAGAGAGAGAGAGAGAGAGAGAGAGAGAGAGAGAGAGTTGCGTAGTGCAGAGATGCAGGGAATACCTAGACACCTAGAGGACAAGCCTTAGCATCTCTATTGTAATATCTGTTTCTTGTTGGCCTGGTTGGGGGGATGCTGTCATGCCGCGATGTCTGCAGAAGCCTAATGATGCGAGGTGGGAGAGCCGGACATCTCCTCTGGGCCTCCTCTATGCACCATATAGAATAATGAAGGCAGACGCTCGCCATGATAGTTTCCATGTACCACTGGACAGTACCAATGGGGCTGTTTGCAAGTTGTCAAAACTGACCTAGTAAAAGAACCGTAGACTTCATTGGCTGCAGGCTATTACTGTTTTAGCAGGGTATGGTATTGGGCTTGACTAATAATTTAAGCCAGTGAAATTTGCAGTAAAGTGCTGCTGGTTGCTGAAAAGATGTGGTGTGGTGTAGAACCCATAAACCTGGATGGAGGTGGGTTTTTATAGCGCTAAATTAATGATGGAGGCACGTTGTGCAGAGCTGGACGAATAAGGCTTGTGTGCAGTTATTTATTTATTTTTTTGCAGTAAACAGATTAAATGCTCTCCAGGTGTCCGTGGGGTTTTCAGGACGTGGGCCGTTTGTTTTGCTTATCCTCAATCTACCTGGCAGTCGTCGTTCATAATGAGCTCTTTTTCTAATGGGCCTTCCTGTTTTAGAAGGCAGGCCTGCGTTGGCCGGGCGATTGGGTTTGTCACATTATGAATGGATTGGATTAGTTAGGGGACGCGCGCAGAGGATACCATATCTCTGGGACTTCACAACACCACACGACCACGCAAAGCAGATAATCAGGTTTAGACGGAGAAAAGTGTGTGTGTGTCTATGTCTTTGTCTGTCTATGTCTATTTGTGTGTGTAGGTCTGAGCGTGTGTGTGTATTTGGGAGTCACGGTTTGGTAAGGTTTGGGGGTTGGGGGGTCATGTCTGAATAGGGAGGCCCTGAAGTTTCTTTGGGGGGAGGGGGGGGGTGGTAGGCAGAGGCCTAGGAGGGATTAAGTGTGTGATTTAATGGGGTTATATGATCACTCTAGTCCTCTGCCTCTCTTACTCCCTCTCCCTCTCTTATACACTCTTTCTCTCTCTAACACTCTTTTCATTCTCTTTTACCCCATTCTTTTCTCTCCAATTCTCCACACCCTCTTCTCTTTCTCCCCTCCTCCCCTCTCTGTTTGCCCCTCTCCCCTCCCTCCCTCTTTCTCTCCCTCTGTCTCTCTCTCTCTCTCTCTTTGATCAGGTGTTTGGGAGTCGAAGGGAGCGGGAGGCGTCCCTGCAGCAGTGTTCCGGAGCCTGGGGCCGCCGGCGCAGCATGTAGCCAGACATGGAGGCCAGGGAGCCGCAGCGGACCTACAGCTCCATCGCCCGCACCGGCCGGCGGGAGCGCGGCCGAGACGCCGCCGAGGAGGAGGAGGAGGAATGCTGGCGCGTGACGCTGGCGAGCGGGAGTGGGAGAGGGAGCAGGAGCGAGAGATGGAGAGAGAGAGGGAGAGAGAGATGGAGAGAGAGAGGGAGAGAGAGGGAGGCTACGGCGAGCGTCGGCACACGGCCTCCTCCTCCTCGTCTTCCGCGGTCCTCACGCAGAAGTCGTACAGCTCGAGCGACACTCTGCGCGCTCTGGAGCACACAGACTCTGTGGCCGCCACCGCGGCACAGACCCTCTACCCACCGCGCCACCGCATGCCCGACATGGTGCCCCGCGAGCGCCAGGAGTACCGGGGGACAGGTGAGCTCCACTACACGGGACACAGGTGCACGTCACAACATACAGCACATCACTACGGTGATTTAGGTCAGAACTGGCCACTACATCAGAACTAGTGTGCAGTCCACACAGCACCACACTAAGACACAGACGTGTAGCACAAAACAGCTCCGTATCATTTGACAGCTGCAGGGCAGAGGGCAGGTGTGTATGTGCGAGACAGGTTGTTATTATTATTATTTATTTACTTTTTTAAAACAAAAACAGGTCTTTCACAAGGACTTAGGGGTGTAGAGCATGTCCATACAGGTCCATGAGGCAGCTCTTGGATGGTGTAACGTTTTAGTTAAACCAGGTTATCAGACACTGATTTGCACCTGCTGAGGTTACTGTGCCGTATGACACAGGTTCGTTTAGTGATTGATTAAAGCTCACAGGCTCTGTAGTTTATCTCGCTCTGCACTGTGTGTTCTGGGCAGCTGATTACTAGATGGGCTTGATTCATGACCATTAGCTACCCTGCAGGTGACCAGCATGTGCTGTGATGTGGGTAGTTTTGTGGGTAGCCACATTTTTTGATGTTACGTTAATTTCCCGAGTAGTAGAAAATTCAGGCAAAGAAACAATTAAACAGAAGTGAACTGAAAAAAAAAATCGACATTGTAGATGTTGTACAGTAAATCCTCAAAGTCAAGTTTCTGACTTAATGTTATGGAAACAGTATTTTCGGGGATGATGCCTTTTGTGGCCTGCAGTGTGGTATCAGGGCATAATTATGTTCTAAGAGCTATTAGGCTACTATTTAATTTATATTTTAATTTAAATTTTAGGGCGCTTGCATTATTTAATGCATTTTGTGTTTCTTAATGTTCGAGGGAATGTACAGATAATAAATGATATAATTATATATTTTATGGCCTATTAAAGGTTTGATTCAGTGGTGCATATGTTGCCATTGCCGTAAAAATAAACAAATAATATTATGGTAATAAATAAATATATAAATATATATTTTTAAAAGTTGGACTTATACCTACATTTAATCAGATTACTGGACTGAAAGCCATCTAATTTAGTAAAACACAGTCCTCCAGATACCCCCTGCTGAATATATAAGCTCACAGTCCATAGAAATGATTTTAGCCCAGCTATCAAAAAAATGATTGAACCTTGTTATTGTAACAACATATAAGATTTTTTATTTTTTTATTTAATTGAACCATATGTCATATTTTGTATCTTGAATGATTTCTGATTGAAACTGTTTTCATATAGTATTGAATTGACTTCTTTGTGTCTAGTCAGTGATGTCTGGATTTGCATTTAATCAAACAATATTTGAAAACAAATAATTGACCATTTCAAAACAATAGTTTTGAAGTCAAACAAATACTGTATACTGACACTTTGAGCGGCGATGGCTAATGCCATATGGCTACAGCATATTCAATTTAATCTAGTAAATGTATTATCAAGAACATTTAAATATTTGTTTCCTTTTCACTATTTTTGATACAGCTCCAAATATTAGTGGAAATTAAAAAGTACATTCAGGAATAAAGTTTTTTTTGTTGTTGTTGGCTAATATTAATTCTAAAATAACAAATTAATTGAATTGTCAGTCGGTGCTGTCAGGAACTGTTACTTATTTTGAAGGATATATAAAACTTTATATGTACTGGATACTTTACCAGTAAATAAGGTTGCACTGTGGTCTCTCTCTACTTTTTCCATTTGTGAATTAAACATACAGCGTGCTTAAAAAATAATAATAATTATTTATATAATTATTTATATAATTATTTATAAATAAAAGTATTCATGATAATAAATAGTGACAGATCACACTGTGATTTAATTAATTTGTATATCAAAAAAGTACTCAACACTGTCTTTGGTTTAATGTAATCATGCCACAATGCTTCAAACAGTGATTTATTCATTTGTTTCTTGCTTTGAGCCCCATTTTCCCTTAATGTAAAGTCATATTACAATACCTATTTTCAAACTGTAATTTATTAATTTACTTTTTCCTTTTTTACCTCCTTTTGGAAACTTGTATGTTTCTTATTTAACTATAAAAATGGCTGGCTAACTATAACATTATACTGTAACTATGTCAATGACTGATCAATTTACTTGTTTGTTGTTAACAGACTATTCCCCAATGTTAACTACCTAACAGTATAGTTTTTACTTCATATTGGCTTGTATGTAGAGCAGACACTGTGCATATACGAGAGAGTTCAACAGTGTCAAAGAGACAAACATCTGGACACAAATATCAAGATAAAAAATGTGTGTATTAGAAATGCCATTAATGTCCGTGTTTGTTAGTGTGTATTAGAGTTATTAAATGGCATTAATGTCTGTGTTTGTTAGTTGTGTGTTAGAGTTATGAAATTTCATTAATGTCTGTGTTTGTTAGTGTTTCTTTCCTCCTCCCCGTCTTCATTATTCGCACCACAAGGGAATGATAGAACACACCCATACAATTCCTAGATATCAGAGGAAAATAAACACATGCAGACTGTGCTTAGCGTTGATGCATCATTTCAAGGTCTTTTCTCTAAAAAATGTTTATCATTATAATGTCTCTAGTTCTGGTTTAACATCTTCAAGTCTCACACCTTGACAGTTACTATAACAGTACTCTAACTCTTTGACTGATCCCGAATGCACCCAAAAGATATGCGCTGATCTGATTGGCAGATTCAATTCTGATGACCTTCCCCTTTCACCTTTGACCCCTCCCAGCCCAGACCCTGTCGCTGAGGCAGCTTGGTATATGCAACCCCGCTCCTCGCAGGGGGCTGAGCTTCTGTGCAGAGACCGGCCTATCACACGAGAGGGGCGGGGCAGACCACACCCCGGGCGGGCTTCCGTCGGACTGCGCCATCCGTCTGTGGGGGGGGGGGCTGAAACCCCACGGACCTGTGTCTCATCTGTCCAGCCGCTCCAACTCCGCACTCACGCTCACAGACACCGAGCAGGACAACAAATCAGACAACGAAAGCGGTGAGTCTGTGTGTGTGTGTGTGTGTGTGTGTGTTTGCATTTTTGATGTCATTCCATGAATCTGCGAATGTGCATTCATGTTCCGCTCGAGTTCTTCACTTGATCAGTAAAGTTTGTGTTGTTCTGTGTGTGTGTGTGTGTGTGTGTGCACTCATCTCTTGCCTTCCCCAGTCTCTCAGAGACCCAGAGTGTGTTTCTCTGCTGTGTTCAGTTTCTGTCTCTGCTGTTCCCTTGTCCCCGCCAGGGATTTGCTCTGAACCATACACCCACTCACACACACTTAATCAAAGAGTCCTCAGAGAGGGACGAGCCCCCGAAATACATCAGCGCAAAGTCACCTTCATAATGTCTCCCAATTAGAGTCTGATTGGTACAGGCCTGGGTCGGAAGCTCCTAATTGGATGGGAGGAAGGAGAGGAGCGACTGACTGACCAAGTGAGTTGGTCCCAGGGGAGTTCTGGGAGTTGTAGTCCGTTACTTGGCGATGAGGTAGGAAGTGACCTACCTGTTCAGTCTGACAGCGTGGATGCTGCCAGGGGTGGCGTGCCCCGTCCCCCGTGGACTCCCACTCCGCCCCACCATCAAACATGGCTTTGTCGGGAGGCGCGGGGAAATTATTCAGAGAGCCAAGGTCTTTGCTCGCCTGAACAATCACCACGGCCAGTGAGAGAAAAAAAAGAGAATGTTTCCTGGGTTTGAAGTGCAAATTTCTCCTGCAGTGGACTGGCACCAGCGGAGGGAAGAAGGGAGATAATGGTGGCAAGCCCGAGAGATGCGCCTAAATGTGCATTCCAACGCTAAAACACAGATACTCTCTAAGATACCTTATTTTGGCCACATTTTAAAACGCAGATACTATCTAAGATACCTTATTTTGGCCACATTTTAAAACGCAGATACTATCTAAGATACCTTATTTTGGCCACGTTTTGATGCAACGTAAATGTGCATTCTGATTCTAAAACTCAGATACTCTCTAAGATACCTCATTTTGGCCACGTTTTGAAGGCAGACATCCTTGATGCTGCCTTCAACATCTGAAATTTTATTGAATTATGAAATCAGCTGTCAGTATGGATAATGGTGCCTCAACAGCAAATAAATGGATGACGGCGTTCAGAGTCGATGTCTTGCTAGGCTGTTCGAAATAAAGCTCATAACGAGTACCTTGATGCCTATGGTATGGCAAGTGACTCGCTACACAGTTGAAGGCAGCCAGGCAGCTGACAGCCGTCCATTTGAGTCAGACCCCTGGTGTTGAGTCTGAAGCGTGTAGTTGTCTGGAATGGGCAGTCAGTGTGATGTAAGCTACTTAAGACCTGGGCACCATGTTGTCGATTGCAAATGTGAGTTTGTATTGGGTGGTTGCTGTTTAACTGGTAAATGGGTAGATCTCTGGTTGAAATAATACTTGCCTTTAAAGTTTTTTTTTTCTTATGTTTTTGTAAATGTTGAATGTTGCATCTTCATTCCAGGCTGAATATTAAACAATCTACTCCCACCTTGACAATAGAAAAACCTGGAAAGAAAAAAACAAAACAAAGCAAAATTGTAGTTCATTGTGATCTTTCAGAACTAGAAAGGCATATTAATTGGAGGAAATGTTCCACAGGCATCGTAAGGGCTTAAAAAATAATCCATGTACAAAGGACATGAAAAAAAGAGATCTATATTAAGATATATTCACACTTTGATAATGCATGAAGAACAAAGATTGGTTACATGAGAAATAGTTTTATTATTTAATGGAAAGAGGTATCCATTTAATAGTGTATTTTGATCACAGTTTTTTGGGTATTCATTTATTAAAATATTATTAACATCACTGATATTTTCTGCACGCAATGTTAAATTTATTTTTAAAGTATATAAAAAAAAAGTATCTTATTATTTTAAACTTGTTTCGTATAATAATCATGATGAAGTGACATACAATTTGAAATGTCTTATGCTTCAGAAAAGAGTGCAGTGCAGTTACTATTTTTAATTATTACCATTATTAATTAACCGTGTTTATTTATTAATTAGTCAGTGCCATTGAAAACAGAGCGGTTGATTAATGCCGGGCATTACACTATCACACAATTGCACAGTGAACTGGACTATTAAGTTTAAATTCACACACCTGCTACTATTTTGCATAAATTTGCAAATCATAGTCAGATTGAGCATCATTAAATGAGAAGATAATTTGAGGCAGACAATAATAATAATGCTGCGCAGACCAGGAAGGCATAAGAACTTTTATTCATTTTTATTGTTTTTTGTTTGTGAAAGGAACTGCCTGACTTTCTCTGAATGAGCTATCTAGGTGTGTGTGTCTGTGTGTGTGTGTGTGTGTGTGTGTGTGTGTGTGTGTGTGTGTGTGACTTAAAACTTAATTTTCAACACCATTGAACACACCAACCATTGAACACAACAACACCAACACCATTAAATCATTACAGTAAATAAAGTGTAAGTGTCTAGCTAATGTGTTTACAGTACAGTTACTATATACACACACATTCCCCTAACCCACTTCTTTTGACTGATTAACCATATTTCACACAAATATACTTATTCTGTCAGTATGGCATTTCTCCTTTTCACTATTACACTACCGGTACTTTCCACTGTGTTTTTCTGTACAGTCCTACTGTAAAAGATCTACGCACCATTTCTTAGATAGATAGATAGATAGATAGATTGATATATAAGGACATTTTGGAAAGGTTGCTGTAGTTCCACTAAAAAGGCTTGGAGTAGCGAGTGGAAGAGTGAGCCTCATGATAATGTAATAAAGGCTCTCTGAGTGTTAGCATGTCAAATAGCAGAACTCCTTAATTGGGACAGAAAGCGGCCCCATGGTTGGGGCAGTGGAGAAAGTCTTCACTGCGAGGCGGCCGCTCGCTGCGCTTTAATTGGTCGTCCACACAGTAGGCCAGTGCTCGGCCACTAATGAGGCCAAATGCAGGGCTGCGCGAGGACACAGCTGGAGCCGGCTAGCATGACGGCGGGGAGAAAAAAGACAAGAAAGTTTAAAAAAGAGGGAAGATTTATGTGTGAGTATAGATTATGAGCTGTTTAATTAACACTGCAACAATAGGTCATGACGCTTGGGGTCAAGGTTAGAGTCCGCTCGGGAGTTAAATCATAAGCAGTCGCACTCACATGAGAGAGAAATTAATCTTTGCAGTCGTCAGCATCAGGCTAAGTAGGTTCGCCTGTGAAAATCACAGTGTAGTCCAGGGGTGGGTCTTTTGCATTTGGAAATACAGGCGGGTCAAAATGTGGATAACTTGGAAGGTGTTTAATGGGCTCCTGTTTGTTTTGCTTTATTTGTTCACTGAACAGGTTCAATGGCCACCCTGTGGTTCACAGGTTCAAATTCCACCCTGTGACCCCCTTCAAACCATAGAGGAAAAACAATGTTTACTCTAATGGTAGAAGGTATCCAAAGTGCAGTTTGAGGTGGTTGTGTTAATGGATTAAGTTAATATTTTATTCTCTATATCAGTGGCTTATTGCCTATATACATGCTCCCAGCATATCGCCCAGTCGGCCTCCCCGTCACAGACTCAAACTCCAAACTCAGACTGAACTGTGAAAGAGATGACGCATTAGTGCTGGTCCCCCAGAACAGTGTCACAGGAGCAGAGGACGCAATAAGAGAGCACACACGTGTACATATTTATCTGTGTGTGCCTGAGAGGGACAGACAGGGATGGTGTATGTGTGTGTGTGTGTGTGTGTGTGTGTGTGTGTGTGTGTGTGTGTGTGTGTGTGAGAGAGAGAGAGAGAGAGGTTTGGCAATTTCCTGTAGCTCACAGTCTTGTTGAGGAGAGATGAAAGTGGCCTTATTTGTATTCTGGCTAACACCAGTAGAGACTCCATTGTGAGGCGCAAGAGTAAGACATTGTAATTACTAAAGGTGAAGTGAAGAGACACTGTTTTCACCATATTCCCCTCCATCTGTCTCTCTCACACTCCCTTTCTCTCTCTCTTTCTCTGTCTCACCCTCTTTCCCTCATTGAGTAGAGTCAATTGAGTGTACGGAATAGTAGTGCTCTTGGATTTAGTTTGGTTGTTTGTATGTGTGTGCGTGTGTGTGTGTGTGTGTGTGTGTGTGTGTGTGTGTGTGCGTGCGTGTGTGTGTGTGCATGTTAAAGTATAAAGTACACTTTTTAAACATGCCTCTGACCATTAGTTATACACCCTAAACACTCATCTCTGTGTAAAAATGGCAACTGTCTTCTGTTTTTTAAAATGAAAAAATCCTTTCATGGCCTTGGCTTGGCTGTATCTTTACTGCTCGGCCTCATTTTGATTTAAGAGAGCTTTGTAGCCTGACCTCTAACAATGAAGGCTCACACCCAACTCATCACATGCTTTAGATAGGAAAATGAAAAGCCTCACCACAAGCTGAACGCTAGTACACTTGGGATACTCTGCCCAGCTTATTTGACAGCTTATTTGATGATATTTTCATGATATGATGTGTATCGTATAACAATACAATATGAAGATGCTAACAAGGATAAAAACTTGATTTTCAGCAGAGAGGGACTACAGTACCTCTTAAACCCTTTGCACTGGGCTTTGAAATGAACTTGTAATTTCTTCAAGTTCTTCAAGAAAATAAAGAGAATATAAACTCTTATCATTTCTAGGGCCCACTTCCAGACATGACCAACTTTACTACGGTTTCCTTGTTTCTGTCCTTCTTTACTACAGTTTCCTTCTGTTTCTGTCCTTCTTTCCTTTACTTTGTTTTTCTCTGTTAGTCTTCGCTTTATTTCCTTCATCCAGGCTTCAAAGAGAAAGGCTGATGAGGGTGTCGTTTGATGCGTTCTCATTATGCCCAAGTGTGTGTGTGTGTGTGTGTGTGTGTGTGTGTGTGTGTGTGTGTGTGTGTGTGTGTGTGTGTCATGCAGCCTCTACATGATCCTGCTGTGGGGCTGACCATCCTATAATGTTTGAATTTTCCCTTCTGACAATGCCTCACGGACATAGACATAGACACACACACACACACACACACACTGGGTCATATAGAGTTTCTTCATCAGTTAGTCACTTTCTCTGGCTGTGGCCTTCCCGTGACTTTATAGAGAGTCTGGCATTGGGAATTAATTTATAAACGTCCAGTAAAAAAGTCTTTGCAGTGGTGATGCGGAGTGCTGGATAAGGTTAGCTATATTTTGGGGGGATTTGAGCTCCAGGTTAAGTGCCCTGCTGTGAGATGGTGGAGCTGAGGTCAGTAAGGGGCTTAGCAGCGACAGTAGTTCTGTGTCGGGGACACAGGTCTGGCCAGGGTCTTCTCTCCACTCCTGTCTATGTTCATCTTCTGCTGAGGGAGGTCATTATATGCTAATAGGCAGGCACTGCAAAAAAACACTGGAAAAGAAAAAGCGTAGTGCTCTTTAACATCCATGTTGAAGACTTCTAAACACAGCTTTTTAATACACCTTAATGGTTATTTAGATGAGCAGAAAAAACGGAATCCGATTTATTACTGTAAGTAAGCCGCTCACATGCAGTACGTGGCTCTCCGATAAATCACATGTTCATTATGCATCCTCTGGGAATGGCATTTTTTCAGCTCACACGAGATATTAATCATCCAATAAGCATGCGTTGGGGGCTGGGACAGTGGCTGTGTACACATTCAGGAATACTGAACGACAATACACTCTGATTCCAGCACACTGATGGGGGATAAAAACCTAACGTAGGCTCTTTTCCAAATGAAGAAGCTTTTCCTCAGCACATTTTCACAAATGAGCCATCCTCAGAGTGCTTGGTGTGTCCCCTGTGATAGATTGACCATAGGAACCACAGCGTCCTTTCCAGGCTGAGATGGCGTGTGTTGTAGGATGAGTGCACTCCTGCACAATGTGTATTTATCATGTCTCTGCATTCATGCGTGATTCTCTGGAATGGGTCTCTGGCTGACATTCCTGCTTCGTATTGTGTTTGTTGATCTATGTTTGAAATCGCACTACCAATTCCCTGCACCGATTTGTGTAAGTGTGAGTGTGTCTGTCTGTTTGTGTGTGAGTGTGTGTGTGTGTGTGTGTGTGTGTGTGTGTGTGTGTGTGTGTGTGTGTGTGTGTGTGTGTGTGTGTGTGTGTTATCACTCAGACCAACCCATAGCTGTATATGTGTATGCGCATGTTCGTTTTCCATTACATTTTTGCAAGTAACAACATGGAAACAGCATTTTTTTTCTATATGCTTCTATTCCATGTTCTGTATGCTTCTATATGCTGAATGTATGGACATGTGTTTGCATTTTGATGAAGGTGGATGTTCGGCTCTTCTTCTCTCTTCTGCGTACTCCATAAATGTGCATGTTAACTAGATCTGTCACTTGTAAGGAACTCAAATGCTGATTGAGAAGGTTGTTGTTCTGTGTTGTCTCGTAAAGCACCTTACGATGAAACAGGTGACCTGGATATTTCCCATAATTCCATCTCTTCCCGCTCTCCCTACCCATTTCATCTTTCTCAGACTCATTCCACTCTTCCTCTCTCTCTCTCTTCTCTCCTCTCATCTCTGTTTCTATCTCATTCCTCTCTCTTCTCCTGTCATCTCTAGTTCCCTATCTCCTTTATTTCTAACTCTTCCTCTCAGCCCTGTCTCCCTCAGCCGATTGGTTCCCCTCTCTCTCTCTCTCTCTCTCTCTCCTCTCAGCTCTCTCTTCTCCTCTATCCTCTCTTGCCTCCTCCTCTTATCCCTCTGTTCTAATCTCTCTCTCTCTCTCTCCCTCTCTATCTCTCTCCCTCTCCCTCCTTTCCTCCTCTTCAGCTGATTGGTTTCATATGAAGCTCAAGGTTTCTTTCACAACTTGGTGGCTTTCCTGGCAACCGTTGCCGAGGGCCTGCTTTTGGAAGCTGGAACAGGGTTGAATGTGTCTCCCTCTCCCCTTGCTTTCTCAGGGTGTGTGTGTGTGTGTGTGTGTGTGTGTGAGTGAGAGAGAGTGAAATATGGTTTTAAATAGTGAATGAACTTATGTATGCAATGCACATGGTGATGCAATAATTGAATATGTCTGTGATACAATAATTTAATATGGGCATGTATTTGTTTCTCCATGTGTGTATGTGTGTGTGTAATTAGACTGACTGCACTGCTCTGGACTTGTCACCTGTCAGGGTTTGTTATAATACATGTCTGTATGTGTCTGTGTCCGTGTGTGTGTGTGTGTGTGTGTGTGTGTGTGTGTGTGTGTGTGTGTTTGTTGTATGCAGTGTTGGGAAGGTTACTTTTAAAAGTCTTTTGTATCATACAAAAGACTTCACTGCTTCATTCTCACTATGCCCTGAAGAAGGCCCAATCGCCGCTACGCGTGGGCAATTTTAAAGTCCTTAGTGGACATGTCATAATAATAAAGACATTTTAAAATACTCCTTGGAGTGCCTTGGTGAAGAAAAGTTTTTTCTTTTCAACTAATTTTGGACAAACAAGCACCTTGAACCAAAGAGCACCCACCAGAACACATCTTTTTCTCACAATTCTCCAAAGGGACTGAGCACGCCTCTGACTTGCAACAAATTTTACATTCTATTTTCCCTGAGAGGTTTTCCATTTAGGTTATCAATATAATCAGAGAGGGAAAGAGAAAATAATCACCTGAGAGAAACATAGGTTACATGGTGTGGTTAAAACATATTTTAATTTGAGTTTGAAAAACTTTGGCCCACATTTTATAATAATAAAATTTTAGATAAAAAATAATATTTTGTATTTTAAATACGTAATCCAGAATACATGTATTCTGTTATTCCCAACTTTGTTTGTATGTTGTTGATTTAGAGGTGATTTGAGTAAACTTCACTGGTTATGTGGGTTAAATCTCTCTCTCTGTGTAAAATTGTGCTATAGTGTGTCTGTGAGTGTGAGAGGGGATTTAGGTTGGTGTTTACAGGTCTGTGTGGGGTAAATTGGGTAGGTTTTGGAGTGTGTATGTGTGTGTGTGTGTGTGGGTGGTTAAGATAAATTGGTCAGGATTTGTTGCTGGTGTGAGGTCTCATTCTGTTGGGTGCTTTAGAGTACCTAGAGGTCATTTGGTATGGTTTTGGTTACCAAGCATCAGGAATCATCAGGCACCCTTGGATGCTCTACTTTTGGAATGGGTCTTAATATATATGTGTGTGTGTGTGTGTGTGTGTGTGTGTGTGTGTGTGTGTGTGTGTGTGTGTGTGTGTGTGTGTGACTGTGTGTGTGTGTGTGTGTGTGGGTGGTTAAGATAAATTGGTCAGGATTTGTTGCTGGTGTGAGGTCTCATTCTGTTGGGTGCTTTAGAGTACCTAGAGGTCATTTGGTATGGTTTTGGTTACCAAGCATCAGGAATCATCAGGCACCCTTGGATGCTCTACTTTTGGAATGGGTCTTAATATATGTGTGTGTGTGTGTGTGTGTGTGTGTGTGTGTGTGTGTGTGTGTGTGTGACTGTGTGTGTGTGTGTGTGTGTGTGTGTGTGCATGTGTGTTTGTGTGTGTGTGTGTGTGTGTGTCTAAGCCATGTGAGTACACACTCTCCCTGTGTTCTGATCTCAGCTTCCAGCTCATAAATCAGACAACACCAGCCAGTGGGCAGCAGACAGCACAGACACCCACTGACTCTGGATCAGAAGCGGAATCTCTGGGCTGCTTCTGTTATCTCGGGAGGGTATTTGCTGTTGCAATGAGGCTCAAAACTGAACAAACTCTGTTTCTTGTTATTTCCTGTTTCCTACTGATTTAATATCATTTGTTTGGCTTTTTTCACTTGGATTGATTAACAGTGAAATAGACATTGTTGTCTGATAACCCTGTTATTGTAACCAACAATCATATCTAATGTGAGTTTTTAGCCATCTGTCAGCCAACTATCTAACATTAGCAAGTTAACTTATGCTAGTTAGCCTAACATTTTTGCAGCATTTTGATTGTAAATGCTATCGGTAACACTACTTGACGGGTGAGTTCATAACACATTCATAGCAGCTGTCATAAACTGCACATAAACAGGGCTGCCAACTCTCACGCATTGGCCGTGAGACACACACATTTGATTAGTTTCACACGCTCATACGCCACCCAACCCCCTTAATTTCTCCTGCTGAAGTGTCAACCCGGTCGATCAAATGCCTGAAGGATGAGTTTATCTATAGATCTACCTGTTGAGTCACTCGTGATCGAATAGTTATGCTTTCAGAGACGGTGAGGGGGTTCAAGAGCACCCCCTGTCTGTGGAATTTTCTAAATTTTCTCTCATTTGCGATGCTACTTCACAAGACATCCCAGGCACATTTCCCCCCACATTTTCCTTCAGGTTCAGGTATGCTTTGAGTATTTATTGAGTATTTTTCACGCTGAAGTGACAACCTGGTAGGCCAAATACTGTGATAAATGGTTTGCGAGAAAATTAACATTGAACTTACATGCAATTTAATCATATTTGCATTTTGCACACAGTGCACACCCATTACTCTCAGTTAAATATCTCACTAACCCTTCACACAACACATGGCAAACCCAATATCACAATAAACAGCAAACCTTACCGAATACGAGGATATAAAACAAGTGGTTCCTGAGTAATCCGGTTTTGAAATTGCAACACAATTCTACATAGTCTCATTGGGGCGAAATTATAATGTATTCTAATGTAAACTATTTGTCAGTACATACATTTTTGTAAATTGCTCAGCCATAAATTATCCCACTATCATAGTGAATATATTTCTATTGGCATGCTTCCTATATTAATGCAAAAATATGACGAAAATCAAATAATGAGACACAATTTTTTCTTGATATAAAGCCTGACATAAGCCATATGCAAACATTCACATCATACGTTCCCAGATATGGGTACTTCCTGGAAAAGGAAGCAAATCAAAGTGTTACCATGCTATCTAACATTATCAAGTTAGCTTATGCTAGTTCGCCTAATATTGTTGCAACATTCTGACTGTAAATGCTATCTTAGTTGGCACTCACACTGACACACTTGTTTTCACCTCCAAAACGCGAGTATCCCAAAGTAGTGAATGTTAAAAAACATGTAAGGTGGAATTTGATGCTGTCGATTTATGATATGTTATATTTAGCTAAACATCTAAGCTTAGTTAAGCTCAAGTTAGCTAAGGCAAGCAGCTAAGCAATGACCCATTGTGGGAAAAAACGTGAAAAGTTGAACTCTTTTTAACTTGGAGCACACATTTTTATAAGCCTCCCTTTTTTTTGCTTGCGCCTTGCTCATTTTAACTCATTGAGTGCCAAAATGCGTTGAGTGCCAAAAACGTAATATTACGTTTTTAGCTTTTTTTTAAAAAAATTACGAAACTAGACACTCTAACACACCAATATGTGATTTTGGGAACTCTGCGATGAATGGAAATGAAATATATGACGATCGAAAACTCATGAAAACGCACAATCTGGACATTTTATCATAACTCGGTTGCCGCTTTGGGTCGAATCAGTGATGCATGCACGTCAGCTCCAGGCCATTTTCGTGGGTCTATCACTAGGTGGCAGTCTCGCCAGGTCACTTCCCGGAAACTTTACAGGCAACACATTTTGATGAAAACTAGCCACTGTTTAGCTTGGATTAGCTAGGATTTCTCAGGAACAGAGGCGTGTAGAAATACACGGTTTGCACCCACTGAGAGCTTAAAGTCTTACCTTTCAAACGAGCCATTGTATGTGTTCATAGCTATAACACATAATATGCTGTGGCTGTACAAAAATCATCAACAATGGTCTAGATTGCTGGCACTCTAGGACAAAGCTTCCGAAAACAGCTTGGCATTCAATGAGTTAACGAGATGTGCGTTGCAAAGCCAGTCGTATTGTTCCATATAGAGAAACAATTGAATTTGAGCGTCTGGAAGTGAAAAAAGCGTTTTCGTCTGAACGGCCTCTTAAAAGGTCGTTTTTGAAACCACCATTCTCAGAAGGTGCTTGTGCATGACAACCAAGGGGGTAGGCGAACGTTTGGAAAGCGTACCCCCTATGGGCAGCTTTGAGGCTAGAAGTTAACCCATTCATTACCCATTCATTTTGGCATCTTTCCCAGATAGCAAACATACACTGGGACGGAACTGGGCCACACCTACCACAACGTCCGGCACGGATCTGCATAATGGACCTGATCCGGCGTCCAAACGCACATCGGTCCAAAAATGGTCTGGATCCGTTTGACGGATCTGGTACCAATAAGGGCTAAGACTGGCCCAGTTCCGTATGGTAGTCTGTGCATAGACTGTATACAGTCTATGAGTCTGTGTTACTGACATGTTCCAGATCTGTTTATCAAATGCAATACGGGTCCGCTTATTGTGTGTGGTACGGACCCGTTTATCAGACATCAGCCGGCTTTATTTGACATGTGAAATGTGATTGGTAATTAGGGCTAATTATCCTGAAAAATCTGTTTGCTACACATTTGCTAACAGGTTCGTTATAGGTTCACCCAGGCTAAAGTTCATAACGTTTTCCCAACAGCTCAACTGATAAACATAAGCTAGGCTACAAACACAAGGGGGGAAAAAAAACTTTACACATATTTTTTTTATTCAACAACCTGGCTGTAGAAGTGCAATCCCAGACAAAGTTTAAGTCGTGTTAATTCCACATTTATTCCTTTTTGCAAATAGGCTAAGTCACAATTACACTCGTTTTTTATCATCAGTGATCCTGTTAGCGTTATCACTGTTTTTTTCCAAAATAGTTATTGTGATAGCTGTTTTGCTTAAGTTAAGCTAGTTGTTGTTGCTGGAAAATAATAGTAAAGTTATCAATCGCTCGGTTGCTTGTTGTTGTCTCTGAATAAACCAACAGAGATAAAAAGCAGATACTACCTTGAAAAGTTGGGCTGTCCTAGTCCAACCCCAGGCTGGCAAATCATGTCAAAAGATTGATAGTGAGCAAACCAAAGATCATTGATTAACATTAGGCTACTGCTTGGACTTCTGCATGCGTGGCAAGAATATGGGGTTGTTTCATAGCACTGTTAGATCTGACACAAGCAACAATTGACTACTTTTACCACTGCTAGGTAATAATAAAAATAATGAAACGAACATATGATCAATATTGAGCCAACTATATCTTCTTTTCCAGCCTTACTGTAGAAATGAAGTGGCCATGAGAACATAGTGCACCCCCATGGTTTCTAAATTTGTGCCATTCCAAAATACCTTTTTTTTTTCTTTAGCAGCCAGTTGACAATTAAGTAGGGAAAGTACAGTCAATTTAGAATCAGCACCTTAATTAATATCATTACCACCTGGGTCTGCTGTGAAAAAATGGTCCTTCGGCTCATATCCGTATCACAGGTTTGGGCCAAATCAGTGTTTTGTATTTTAAACGCATCTCCTGACTTCCAGTTGAGTTGCGGAAATTGGACCTGGGACAAATCTGTAAACCGGTGATAAAACAGCATTGCTAGCAGAGCTGAAACCTGTATCGGGAGTAGACCTGGCCCACAGTCAGATACCGTATGTCCGCTACAGGCGGATCTATAGGCTTTTATCCGGATCCGGCCCAAAGGAAATTGCTATCTGGGTTGACATCAAATTATGTTACATCTGAAGCGTTTGAAGCCTTTATATGAACCTTTTATATTTTCTGAGAAATACAACATTTTAGTGTCATAACCTTGTAACTCACTTTACGGCTGAGTAATAAACTTTTTCCCGAAAACAATGCTAGCATGTAATGAGCATACGACTTTGCGTTGCATAGGAGAGAAGTAACAGTCAGGCGGTCTGATGGTACGAAATCCAGGGGTGAGATATTTAGGAAAGTATCGAGGAAAAAAAACAATTAGGTCTAAGTGATGTTTTGTTGGGTTGGCCCTACGTCAAAACAAATCACCACCAAAAGCTGCGCTCGAACACGTTATCAATTTTCTTAGCATGGCTACCAGACGATAGGGCTGTCACTTTTGGGGGGAAAAATCCTGTTTAATTTTTGAGACATAAGTGTTGATTGAATCGATTGTAAAATCGATTTTCCATGTCTAAAGACGTTTCCATTTTTAACACAGACTGACATAACACACCTATTGCTGAGACCCGCCCCTTTAGTCGGAATAGATGTATTTCTTCACAAAAAATATCAAATAATAATGGATTGAAAAGAGGTACTAATAAACCAGACATGCTAGAACAGATACCAGAAAATGGACATCCACAGTCCCTTTCTATCAACACATAGTGATTTTCATAGATAAGGATCAGGCTTTAAAACAGATTGTCAACATTTATGTTGTTTGGTCTGTTTTTGGCTGCATACATGAAGGTCAAGGTGGGCAATGTGTTTTATATTAAAATATCTTCTCCATCATTGTTATTCAATTAGGCTAAACATGGCCTTAACTCAAAACAGCTGGTAGGCCACTGACACTGTTGTCATTTTAATATGTAAAAGTGTCAAATGCAGCCATATTTAAATTCTGCTTACTGCACGTTTATTATAATATAATATGATAATATTCAATATTAATTATTGCAGGTCTACCCATGTGTATGTAATGTAAATGTTGGTTAATCCCGATATCTCTTCATTTACGTGTTAAAATGTAAAATCTTTTTCAAATCTTCTGCGGGGCATTTTCGAAATATGTCACCTATTTCAGCCCTTCTGAGTTTGCAGGTATGCATGACAATTAGATGGGCATCATATGTATGGTATGTATGGTAACAATAATAATAATAAATAATACATTTTATTCTTAAAGCGCCTTTCAAGACACCCAAGGTCGCTTAAACCTTAGTCGCCAGTGTACCTGTGACAATGAAAATGTTTGGCAGGGATACAGACGGCATTTGGGTTATGATAGAGTTAGATATGATAGGCTAGATAATAGATGACGGGAAGAGCGCACGAGGTGAAGCAAAGGAACAGAGGTGTTCAAGGTGACAGAAAGAAGAACTTTATTCAAAGGGGAAGGGAAAATGGAAGAAAGAGAAAGTGTGTTTGTGTGTGTTTGTGTGTGTGTGTGTGTGTGTGTGTGTGTGTGTGAGAGAGAGAGAGAGAGAGAGAGAGAGAGAGAGAGATGTAATGACTAGATATCTAAAAAAAATCCTTTTGTACTGCTAACCTTGATGAATGTGAAGGGAAGAGAAAAGCTAGCTTCTTCCTTGATGAATGTGAAGTAAAGAGAAAAGCTAGCTCCTTCCTTGATGAATGTGAAGAGAAGAGAAAAGTTATCTTTCCTTGCCCTCTTGGAGGAGTAAGAAAGGGGGACAGAGTGAAAGGAAGAAGAAGAATCTGTGCTGACAGAGACAAACCCAACAAACTTCAGTCCAGACCTCTAGTGCACCCAACGCAACCTGGGTTCAGGATTAGCCTTTATTCTCACATGGGCTCCTGGGTTCAGGATTAGCCTTTATTCTCACATTGGCTCCTGGGTTCAGGATGAGCCTTTATTCTCACATGGGCTCCTGACAAAGAAGTCAAAAATATTAGTAAGTAAGTCCAAAAAGCCACTGAGTGGCTTTAAGTAAGTCCAAAGTAAGTAAGTCCAAAACTGCCACTAACTAGCAGCTTTAGCGTGCATGAGGTAAATGTGTGGATTGTAGATTGTAGAACTTTGGGCAGGACACAACTGCTGTGTGTCCTGCCCAAACCTTTCCAGCTCAGTGCTTTGTGTTGCTTCGTGCTTTCAAAAGGAGGTAGAGCCCTGTGGGACCCCATCAGAAGGGTTTTCAGTGGCATCGTGTCCCGCGGCCTGTAAGACATGATGCCCTGTATCTACCCCGGCAGGGGGCATTGTACACAGTCATGGCAGCTCAGGGTGTTAATCTGCCTCAGGCTATGCCAATACGACCTCTATATGATAGTTTTTCTCACTGTGAAAGGATTGTGTTCCTGAGGAAAGCTTCACGACTGCAGAGTGACTCTTTGGGATGATCTTCAACGTTTAGATAAATATTTTAGGTTTTCTTTCAATTCTGAAATGTTGCCATAAGCTTGGACATGTGGTATCATTCAGAGGCTACTGCGGCTTGTTCTGCACTGACTAACTGTACTGGCTTATTGCCTCTGTCTTATTTTGGACATTAGACAGATTTGAGGTGTTGTATACTATTGCCTCTTGTGTAATACCGTGTATTTCTTTGGTAATATGAAAGATTGGAGGTTTTGTATAATATTGCCTCCTATAAACAGTAAGGAAAGTAAAATAACTTTGTTACATTTTATGAGTCAGATACATTGTTGTCTTTTGAAGACATTTCTGAAGTGTTTCAGCTGTTTCCTCCCAGACTTGACACCTATTTGTTGTTGAAAGAAAGGGAGGAAGAGAGAGAGAGAGATTAGTCATATTAGACAGACACAGACACAAAAAAAACAGAGTTAAAAAAAACAGAGAAATGGAAAAATATAGAGAACAAAAATTAGATGAGCATCAAGTCAAAGACTTGCTATAACAGTGAAGGATAGAGACAGACAGACAAACAAACAGGCAGACAGACAGACAGACAGACAGACAGACAGGCAGGCAGGCAGACAGACAGACAGACAGACAGGCAGGCAGACCGACATTGTGCACCTCAGAGAGCTCAGAGTCTATATCCCCTGTCGGGTGGCCAGCGGAGTGCTGGCGTGTTTAGTGGACTCAGATGGTCAGACGAGCGAGCGAGTGAGTCATGTTGCAGGCAGTGCTAATCCACGGCTGTGGGGGACATCGTCCTTCCTCTCTGCCCAAACCCCCATTTTGTGTTCGCAACAAAAATGGTCACACTTAGTGGGGTTCCAGTTGGAATTGATGGGCCTGACAACAGTGTCAATAATGTTTTTTTGTTGTTTTTGTTAACGTTTCATTTTGATCTTTTGATTGGAATCTTCCTGACGTGTGACAAGTGATTTATATTGGAAACACTCTTATTGAGGGCATTAAATGGGACATCTGACAACTTTACCACTTATAAATTCAGACTGGACATTATTTTGGACTGTTAATTTTTTACTAGAGGCAAATGTAGCAATTTTAAATTATATATATAAACCTGAATCTTACTTTATTATATTCATTCAGGTAGGAAGGGTGAAGGATGTCACACAGCCTTGTGTGTTCACAGTGACAGAAAAGGCTTTCAGAGCAGTAATGTCTGACTTGACCACAGCATGAGTGTTACAGTAATAGATGGTTGTGTTCTTGAGGAAAGCTTCACAACTCCAGACTAGAGTAACTCTTTGGGATGATCTTCAACTTTTAAATAAATATTTTAGGTTGAAGCATTTTCTTTCAATTCTGACATTTTGCCATAAGCTTGTAGACGTGTGGCGTCATTTAGAGGCTACTGCGGCTTGTTTTGTTTGTTTATTGCCTCTGTCTTATTTTGGAAACAAGAAAGATTTGAGATGTTGTATACTATTGCCTATTATACACATAAAGGAAAGTAAAATAAGTTTGTTACATTTTATGAGTCAGATACAATGTTGTCTTTTGAAGACATTTCTGATGTGTTTCAGCTGTTTCTTCCTCCCCGACTTGACACCTATTTGTTGTTGAAAGAAAGGGAGGAAGAGAGAGAGAGAGGAAGAGAGCGAGAGATCAGTCTGATTTTACCTCCGCTCCTCTGAAAAAGACAGACACAGACACAAAAAAGAGCAGAGTTGAAGAAGAGAGTTGAAAAAAAAAAACCAGAGAAACGGAAAAAGGAAGGGTGAAGGATGTCACAAGGACAGAAAGGCTTTCAGAGCAGTCATGTCTGACTTGACCACAGCATGAGTGTTAATATAGATTACCTGTGTTCACTAGTGTTAATAGAGTGCCCCCCCCCCCACACACACACACACACACTCACACCCCTTCTCCCATCATCCAGGAGACAGAAGTGACATTTCAACCTCCAGGAGGACTGGACAGCTAACCTTTAAGAGTGCATGTGTGTATGAGTGGAAAGGCACTGGACATTTGTTAGAGGTGTCAGCCTGCTATAGGAGTTGACACACACACACACACACACACACACACACACACACACACACACACACACACACACACACACACACACACCAAAACGCATAAACACACACATCCTCCCAGTCATCATATTGGGCACTGATTGCACACAGACTGCAAAGATTGTGAAATAGTCACACACGCACACACACACGTGCGCTCACATGCACGCAAACACACACGCACACACACACACACACACACACAGACACATGCACACACACACACACACACACATATACACTACAACGTGAATGCCTCTTTTTTGTCACAGTTGTGAGTAGAGAATATGCAGCTTGCTGTGTGAGTTCATGTGGAGTTTAATGTGTGTGTGTGTGTGTGTGTGTGTGTGTGTGTGTGTGTGTGTGTGTGTGTGAGAGTTTGTGGAGTTTAATTCCAGCATGGTGAATGTATGAGGAATCTGTGGCCTCAGTCCTCTGAGGCCCTGCTTGTTCCAAGGTGAAAGAGACATTTGTGCTGTGTCTTTGCATTGTGAAAATACATGCCTGTATCCCAAGGCAATGAATAATTCAAAGACCAATAATAATTAGATGGATGGTAAATTAGTTTATTTTTTATGCAGTACACAACATCTTCTAGGATATATATATATATATCTACCCTACAATATATGAGCAGTAATATTACTTTTTCTGGAAACAAGAAATTTGATTTGATTAAACCACATATGCAGAGCATCTTCTAGGATATATATATATTATCTGTTGCTTTTTCTTTTATGTTGTGGAAACAAGAATCTATTTGATGCATTAATCGCATACTGATTAAACCACTAATATTAATACATGATATAAAGAATCAAGTAAAGGTGCTATAGACATAATTCACATTATTCTATATAATGACATACTTAATTATTTATGTCTGACTGGTAGACATATTCCATAGCGTTGTATAATTAATTGCCGTAAGTTGCAGTATGACGCTGTGTTTTGCAGTGCTAGGGTAGCTCAGGGTGCCGTGAGAATGTAATCCTCTATAAGACTTCGGCAGACCCTACGTGTGTGTGTGTGTGTGTGTGTGTGTGTCATGAGAGTGCAATCCTCTAGAAGACCTCAGCAGACCCTGCGGCTGTCCGTGGGCTGGGTGTGTGACTGAGGGAGAGGCATTGTTTGTCCTTCTCCAGCCTTCTCTGGTGATTGGGCTCAATCGCAATATTGACCCAAGATCAATCTGAGGAATGGCAAAAGCCTCCAAGCCAGCAAGCCCTGCCACAGCCTCACAGACTCGTTTGTTTGTGTGTGTTACCTTGTGTCCTATGTTGATTGGGTCCAGTATGGTTTAGGAATGTGTGTATGTCTATGTATATGTGCATGTTTATACATCTGCATATGTGCATGTTTATACAACTCCTCATCTTTAAGATGATTGGTCACTTATAGGAAAAGATGAGTAGGGGTAGACTACTCTACCTCTGATTGGGTCTGACCCTTAGTCTGGAGGACTTCACATGTGAAATAAAACTTAAATGGCGCACTTCTCTGTTCCGAATCCTCTTCCTCATCCTTTTGGAAGTACAGCAAACACATTGTTCTTGTAAACGAAGGTTGTAAATGCAGTTGTTTACTCAATTTCAAAGAAAATACATGTCCATGTTGTTTATTATTAACAGCTGCAGATGGTTGTGTACAAAGTGGTGCAGATCGTTTTCCTCTGTCTGTCATCATATGGAGCCCAATCCATTTGCATCAATTTATTTGACACAGTAGTGAGGAGGTGACAGGAAATGAGCGAGACAGAGTGATGGGGAATGGATACAGGAAATTTCCTCAGGCCAAACTCCAACCTGGGTTCCTGCTCACATTGAGCCTGTTTGTGGTAGGGACGTCAATGCCACCGCCACGCTACAGATGCTGATGCCACCCGCTCTCACCTTCTTCACCCCTTACCTGTTACCTGTCACTCCTTACCTGTTACCTCTTACCTGTCACTCCATACCTGTTACCTGCACTCTTACATGTTTCCTGCAGAAATTCCAGCTACCGCTGGGGTCCAAGCAGAACGTCCGCAGCCCGGTACATCTCTGAGACCTCATGAATGAATCCACATAGGTCCCATATGATAAGCCCTCATTCATCTGCAACTGGTGCTGCAGGCTTTCACCTTTTCGTCTGCACTGTGTTCAAGGGTCGCAAGGTCTCTCCTTGGCGATACTGTCCCATTGGGTTACACTTTACTTGACAGTATCGACATAAGAGTGACATGACACTGTCATGAACGTGTCATAAACAAGTCATAAACGTTTATGACATGATGCTTCTGTCATTAAGTGTCATTCGGTTTTTGTCATAACAAGTTGACAGGATTGTTATGGGTTAGGATTAGAGTAGGTTTAGGGTTAGAGTTAGGATTAGGGTTTGGATTAGGGTTAGAGGTTAGGACTAGGGTTAGGGATAGAGTTAGGGTTCATGTGTCATGACAGTGTCATGTCACTCTTACAGTATGTCACACACTCTTATGTCACTCTTATGTTGATACTGTCAAGTAAAGTGTTACCTGTTGCTGTGAGGGAAAAGCTAACCAGGCCGAATGGAATTTAAGAATGGTCTCCATTTTAAATAAAGTCCATTCCCTCCACTGCTATATTTGTTTGAGCAAGAACCAATTAATTTAAGGAAAGATCTCACTTAAATAGTCTCAAACCTAATATATAATATTATGAAGCAGTGGCATCTTGCCTTTTGAAGCTTAGGGAGCACATGTCCTCCAGAAAATATGGATTTTATGTTTTTTTTATTATTATTATTATTATTTTATTACTATTATAATATAAAGCTATGTCGGGATTTCTCAGACATAGAATGTAATAGTTGAATAGAATAATAAACTAGAAGTCCAATGAGTGCTTTCACTTTACGGCCTTCCCTGTCCTCACATTGCCTGCAGTTGTATAATAAATTATTACAAGTCATCATTACAGACGGCACAATCCTTCCCTGGTCTGAAATGTTCCATTTGTAATTTTTGATTGAACTGGTGTCCCTCAGAGAGCCACAAAGAAACAACTCAAATGAGCCATACTACTAAAAAGTCCTTGTGAATGAATGAATGTTTGATAGGTAGGGCTCTGGTGTGTGTGTGTGTGTGTGTGTGTGTGTGTGTGTGTGTGTGAATGAATGAATGTTTGATAGGTTGGGCTCTGGTTGCAGAGGGGGTCTGGGGGTCGCGGCTTGCTGTGGGGTCCCAGTGCAGTGGTTTGTTAATAATGCATTGGTTCAGAAATGGGGCTGGTCTATTACACACACACGTAGAACTACACTGACCTGAACAAAATTATGAGCTGCTGTACACACACTAGCACACTCATAGATGAACTGTTCACTGATTTTCCCATACACATACACACACAGGCATGCACACACACACATACATGCAGGCACGCATGCATACACACACACACACACACACTCTCTTTCTCTCTCTCCCTGCCTGTCTTGTCAATGCTGTTTATTTCCCCTATGTCTGCTCAGGCTTGAGTGACAGCAGAGAAGACCCCAGGATCACTGGCTCTCAACCACTTCTGTGAACTTTACTCACTCATTTGTCCTCACTCTGTCTCTCTTATCTTTCTCTCAATCAATGTAATTCAATTGAAGAAAGCTTTATTGGCATGAACGTTTCAACAACATTATTACCAAAGCTCAATTACATGTACACAAAGAAGGACAAATATATAATTGGGAAATTAAGTAACACATTGAAAAAAGTAAAACGAAAAATGTAATAATAATATTACATAATATTAAACATACAACGTTGTTGGTGGTTGTTGCCTCACTGGCTGTGGTTATGGCAGGCTGCTACAAATTTTGCAGCCAGAATGGCCACATCATCGTTTTGTCCGAGGATGTAAGGCAATTCTGCCTCATTTGTCCAGGTTCAAAACTCAGGGAGGTTTTAGTT
This sequence comes from Alosa alosa, assembly GCF_017589495.1. Classification (NCBI taxonomy): domain Eukaryota; kingdom Metazoa; phylum Chordata; class Actinopteri; order Clupeiformes; family Clupeidae; genus Alosa; species Alosa alosa. Next base: position 24,195,643 of record NC_063202.1, read on the forward strand.
GAATTTATTCTATTAAAAGTTTCGGATTTCCTCATATTTCGGGCATTCTGTTAAGAAGCTCTGTCTCTACAGCCTCTCTCTCTCTCTCTCTCTCTCTCTCCAGCACACACACACACACACACACACACACACACACACACACACCAATACACACACGCACACATCACCAATAAAGACACACACACACCATTAAACACACTCACTCTCTCTCACACACACACACACACATACCACAGTCATCTGCTTCTCTTATAAGCACTCTTTTATTTTCTTTCCTTCTCAATCATTGTTGGTACGAGTCTCTCTCTTTGTCTAGAGTGACCACCGCAAGCTCCCATCTTCCTGTAAAGAATACCAGCGCATCTCAGATCGTAGCTCACAACACAGAACACCACAAGCACAAGCATATGTACTGTAGTTAAGTAAGGGGATACATGTTAATAACATAGTATGGTGAATTATGTCCATAGTGTCCACTACAGTATACTATAGCCTAATGGAAATGCAGATACTTATTTAGATTGTTAATACACAATGTTTTTGAACAGTTTGCTTAATGAGCTTCTAACAAAAGTAGGCTGATATTTTATGTTTTGGTCCTTCAGTTGAGTTCAAAATAAAATGGACACAGCAAAATAACTTTTTAACAAAACAACAATTTTTTTTTTTTAAATAAGTTGTTCATATTAGTCGACTAATCGAAAAAATAGTCAAAAGATTAGTCATTTGAAAATTAGTCATTAGTGGCAGCACTAACACAGACACTGTATATCTCTGTGCCTCCTGAGTGTAGCTTCTTCCTTGAGAGAGAGCAGTACAGCATTTGATGGTCCCCAAGGTTATGCTGTATAGAAGAAGGCGACATTCTGGTTTTCGGTTTGTCTTCTGTCTTACACAGTACACACATACATACACACACACACACACACACACACAGACACACACACACACACACACACACACACACACACACACACACACACACACACACACACACACACACAGACACACACACAAACCTTTCTCCATTTTGTAACTCATACTGTTACTGTGTGCATATGTTGGTTTGGAGAGGGAGTGTGTAATGTAGCTTATTTGACTTTGTCTGTTTCAAAATGTATTGTATGGATTTATATTTGTGAGTGTCTGTTTGTGAATGTGTGTATGTGTGTGTTTGTGTTTGTGTTTGCATGCATGTGTGGTTATGTGTTATGTTTGTGTGGTTGTGTGTATGTGTGTGTGTGGTTATGAGTGTGTGAGTGTGTGTGTGTGTGTATGTTTGGGTTTGTGTGTTTGGTTATGTGTGTGTGTGTGTGTGTGTGTGTGTGTGTGTGTGGTGTCACAGTCATATTTCCAGGAAAGCCCCGTCTTTCCCAGCAGATCCCGGGCTGGGCAGCGTTTTGTGGAAGATGACTGAAGACAGAGAGACGGAGTGTGTGTGTGTGTGTGTGTGTATAAGAGAGAGAGAGAGCCAGGGCTTTGTCTTACACCAATTCCCCAGACTCAACGATTCAGACGCAGTGCTGCTGCTGTCCCAATTACAGACGGCTGCTCCGTGGCGCCCGCTAGATGCTTCTGCAGTGCGTTCCAGCCCTACATGAACATGACAGAGAAGAGACACACACACACACACACACACACACACACACACACACACACACACACACACACACACACACACACACATCTACAGCCCTACATGAACATGACAGAGAAGAGAGAAGAGAGGGGGCGGGATGAGATGGCCGTCCCGAATAGAGGAGAGAGAAAACTAGAGAAAGAGAGAGAGAGAGAGAGAGAGAGAGAGAGAGAGAGAGAGAAGGGGGATTAGTATTCTTTATGAAACAACATGTCGGCTGTGTGGTTGACATGGGGGTCAGATACTATGGAAATGTGACGTTCTTGTTATTTTTAAGAAGAAGTCAAATAGGCTTGGAGAAAAAGTTGTCCTATATGAGTTGGTATAGACTGCGTCCTCCATACCGGGGCATGTGAGGGGCATGTGCTTTCATTAACTATTGTTTTTGTTTTTGTTCATATGTCATTAACTAATGTTTTTTTTTGTTCATATTGTTATTAACTAATGTTTTCTGATTCATCAAATGCGTCCCCAGAGCCTGCAGTGAGCTCCTGCTGCTTTGTGTTCATGCCACTCTGCTGTGACTCCTGTGTGTCCTGTGCTGCTGCAGATCTGGGTTCACACATGTAGCCATTCCCAATCTGGCCCTAACACAGTCAACAAAACCCCCTCTGATAGATGGAGCCATTAGTACTAAATGGGGGAATGCAGTCGTAATTATGACCACCAGAGCCTTGGCTTGGCGGTCATATAGGTTTAGTCAGATTTTTTTTTTTTTTTTTTTTTTTTTCTTTTTCGCATGCCCAAATTTCCGCCAATGATTCCCGGGACACTGAAAGACCGGGTACACCTAAACTTGGTGGACATGTAACCCCACATGGATAGCATGGAACCATCGTTTTTCGTTTTGATCTGTAGCCCCCGCTGAATTGGACCCCCGAAAGGAGGGTAGGGCAGACACAGTTTTCTGTGAATATCTCGAAAACCGTAGGGTTTAGGAGGACCATTTTTTTTTGTATGTTGATCTCAAGGGGCCATGTCAACCCATTCCATAACCACTCATTTTCATGTATAGCGCCACCTAGTTAAACACAAAAAGTAAAATGAGGTGGTGTAATTGAAGGTATCTGTGACCTAACATAGTCAAAACTGCACGAAATTGGAAGTGTAGGATCATTATGACACCCTCTGTATGCACGCCAAGTTTTGTGGAATTCCGTTCATGGGGGGCCACACAATAAATTAATTTATGTTACTAAACACCAACTGGCCTGTAGGTGGTATCGGAGACAGTTTTCTGTGAATATCTCGAGAACCTGAGGGCCTAGGAGGTCCACCTTTTTGTATGTTGGTCTTAAGGGGGCATGTCAACCCATCCCATTACCACTTATTGCATGTATAGCGCCACCTAATTAAAAATTAAAAGCAAAAAATTAGGTGTTTTCATCTCAATATCTCTGGCTGACAAGGTCAAAACTGCACGAAATTAAAAGTGTAGGATCATTATGACACCCTCTGAATGCATGCCAAGTTTTGTGTACTTTCGTTCATGGGGGCCTTACAATAAAATAATTTATGTGTACATTTAGTGACGCATACACCAACAAGGATTCCGGGACACTGAAAGACCGGGTACACAAAACTTGGTGAGCATGTACCCCCACATGGATAGCATGGAACCGTCATTTTTCGTTTTCATCTGCAGCCCCCGCTGGACTGGACCCCGAAAGGAGGGTAGGGCAGACACAGTTCTCTGTGAATCTTTTTATGGTATGTTGGTCTCAAGGGCCCACATCAACCTGGCTCATAATCACTCATATGTGATTTGCCCGTAAAAAAAAAAAAAATGAAAATCAGTAGGATTAAAAGAAAGCCAAAATAAATATTCATCATCATCATCATGGCTGCATTTTCAGTATTGGCGAAGTAGTCGTTTGTCCACTAGATGGCGATCGTTGCAGTGAGACGTAATTTTGTTGGAAGTTAAAAGTGGGTTGGAAAAACAATGGACGCTTCATACAAGGACTGTAATTTACCGCAGCTTAACATCTAATAAGGATAGGACGATGTTCACATGAAGTGTAATTGGGGGCCAAGCAGCCCAGAAGCTCTGGAAGGCACCCATTGTGATTCTATGATTTCTTATTATTATACTTTCTTCCGCCATGGAAGTCAATGGCAGCCCATAGAACCGTCTGGTAAAAGTTGTGAAATTTGGCACACTTATTAGGGACAGTACCTTGATTAATGTCACCAAGTTTCATGATGGCAACTCAAGCACTCTAGCGCCACCAACAGGCCAAAGTTGGATGTGCGTTCACGCGACGTAACTTTTTTTGACCCGTATGGCCGATTGTCAAAAATGTGGTATCGTTGAAATCCTTGGACCAAGTCGAGTTCAACGCACTCAATGACGTCATTTTCCGCCATGATGGATTTTCCGCCATATTGGATTTTTAGTGAAAGTGAAACTAATTTTTTCACAGGTCACAAATTTTGTCCGATCGTCACCAAACTTGACACACATGATCTTCAGACCATGCCTCATTAATGCATTGTTTTTGTCTCGAACTAAAACCGTTCATGCGTAACAGCCAATCGAAGTTTGCTGTGACAAAGCCACCAAACAGGAAGTGAGCTCATATCTCAGCAACCCATTCATCTGTCATAACCAAACTTAGTACATGTACTCAGGACCCAATCAGGGGGACGCTCAAAAATTAAAATGCACTAGTGGTGTCTGTTAATACTGTTGGAGGTCCTTAGGCCGACCCAAGCCAACTTGTGATGTCATCGTAATTGATTCGGCCGCCATATTGGATTTAATCAAAAACACGTAAAGGTTTTCGCAGGTCACAAATTTCATCTGTTCTTCACCAAAATTGGTAGAGAACATCTTCAGACCATGCCTGATGAGTGCATTGCTTTCTGGAACAATTGACAGAAGCATTGACCTGTACCAGGCAATCGAAATTTCTTGTGAAGCAAACAAACAGGAAGTTATTTCATATCTCAGCAACTCTTTCATGTATCAAAACCAAATTTAGTACATGTACCTCAGACCCCATCGGGAGGACGCTCAAGAAATTTGGTGACATTTGACCTCTAGGGGGCACCGTAATTGACAAAAATGCATTTTGGCCAGTAATTGCTGATGCGCATTATTTTGCAATGGAAGTCAATGGCAGCCCATAGAACCATCTGGTAAAAAAGTTATACAATTTTGCACACTAATTGGGGACAGTCCAATAATTCATTTCACCAAGTTTCATGTCGGCACCTCAAAAGCTCTAGCGCCACCAACAGGCCAAAGTTGGACTTGTGTTTACGGGCGTAACTTTTGACCTGTTGACCAATGGCAAAATGAGGTATCATTGGAATCCTTGGGCCAAGCCGAAGTTCAACACACCCTATGGCGTCAATTGTTGACCTCTATGTTTTAAATCACAGCAAGTGTGATCATATCTCAGTCAATCTTTTTTATTTTGATGTGAAACTGATGACAGCTGAGTTCCATCCAGTTAATTCTAATGCGTGCGTGCAAGGGGGGGGGGGTGGGATGGGCAGGGGCAGTTGCGTGGTGGGCTGGCTGGGGGAGGCGGCGACACTCAGCCCTGGTTCAGCCCCACAAAATCAGTTATGTTTTGATGTGAAACTTGACCTTGTAACTCAGCCAATCTTGGGTTGTATGGCATGGAACTTGCTGTGACTGCTTAAGGCTATATGTCTGATGCAACGGCATTGACTTACATGGCAAATCTGGCCTGCTGATCTCACTGCTTGGCCCCCTCATTGCTGCTTGCAGCTATATTTATTATTATTATTATTATTACGCTTCCGTCATTGAAGTCAATGGCAGCCCATAGAACCGTCTGGTGAAAAGTTCTGAAATTTGGCACACTGATTGGGGACAGTCTCATGATTAATTTCACCAAGTTTCATACCGGCACCTTGAGCGCTCTAGCGCCACCAACAGGCAAAAGTTGGATGTGCGTTCACGCATGCGTAACTTTTGATCCGTTGATCCGATTTTCAAAAAACTAGGTATTGTTAGAATCCTTGGACCAAGCCGAGTTCAACGCACCCTATGACGTCAATTTCCGCCATGATGGATTTTCCGCCATTTTGGATTTCATCAAAAACACTAAAAAGTCTTCAAAGGTCACAAATTTTGTCCGATCGACACCAAATCTGACACACTTGATTCAGACCAAGCCTCAAAAAAGTTATTCGTTTTCGTCTTCGGAACTCAAACCGTTCGCCCGTAAAAGCCAATCGAAATATGTGGCAAAGCCGCCAAACAGGATGTGAGCTCATATCTCAGCAACCCAAACTTGGTGCATGGACTCAGGACCCAATCAGGGGGACGCTCAAGAAATCTGGTGACCTTTGACCTCTAGGGGGCGCTGTAATTAAGAAACATGCCTTTTGGCCTGTAGCTGCTGTTGTGCTTAGAATTAAAACGCACTAGTGGTGTCTGGTAATACTGTTGGAGGTCCTTAGGCCGACCCAGGCCAACTTGTGATGTCATCGTAATTGATTCGGCCGCCATATTGGATTTAATCAAAAACACGCATTAATTTTTCGCGAGGTCACAAATTTCAGCGGATCCTCACCAAAATTGGCAGAGAACATCTTCAGACCATGCCTTATCAGTGCATCGCTTTTTGGAACGATTGACAGTAGCATTCGGCTGTAACAGCCAATCGAAACTTGCGGCGAAGCGGCCAAACAGGAAGTGAGCTCATATCTCAGCAACCCTGCCATGTATCATCACCAAACTTACTACATATGTTCATGACCCCATTAGGAGGACGCTCAAGAAATTTGGTGACCTTTGACCTGTAGGGGTGCTGCAATTAGCAATGTTGCATTTTGATCTGTAGTTGCGATGTGTTTTATCGATCTTTATTTTTGGATGTGAAACAGATGACAACATATTCCATCCAGTCATTCTAATGCGTATGCGTGGTAGGGCGGACGGGTGGACGGGTGGGGCGGGCAGGGGTGATTAGGTGGGGGCTGGCTGGCGGAGGCGGTGGCAGTACTCAGCCCTGTTTCAGCCCTACAAAATCAGTTATGTTTGATGTGACACTTGTTGAAAGTGTTGATCATGTGAGTGTCTGCTGAGTTCTATCTTGTCGCCGCGTGGCTACTCCCGCCTATACTGCTTGGCCCCTCATTGCTGCTTGCAGCTATATTTCCCATTTCTTCTTGAAGCCTAAAAATAAATCTGAGGATGTTTATCGGACATGCTTGGTTTTTACTGCAGGTACGTTAATCTTGTAATATCAATAAGGACCTAGGTAATGTTACCGTTAGCGTTGGTTGAGTGATGGAGGCATTTGATTTATTGCATTTGTAGAAAACTATAAATGCGGTTATACCAAGCAAATGTATAGCAGCACTGTTTGTATCTTTTCGACTGTCATTTATTGCACGTGCTACAAAATCATTCTGTGCAATGGAAGATTTTACCAACGTTATAATCGGTCTGATACAGTTTTGCCTATACATGCGTGAGACTGAGACGCCTGTTTATTTTGTTTTAAGTGCGTGCAGGGTGTGAGAGGGGAATCGATGTGCTTTGATTACAGCTTGGTAGTTGTAGTCTGTGAAATTAAAAAGCACGTGTGTGAAGTATCCAAACAATGACACCTTCATTTCATTATGGCTGCTTTAGCAAAACACCTTAAGCTACTGTGTAGTGGGTCCCATTTAGAAGTGGCTACTTCATTCGGCGCTTTCCTTGACTCATGGAGCTGCGTGAATGTTATTACAACTTTTCGCCCGCGATATGACAGTTTAAGTCCGCTTGATACTGTAAGGGTAAGCCATTGGTTTCCAAAGGAGATTTTATTTGTGTCGCCAGCATAGCCTATTGACAATTTATGTTGTAAATAGGCCTACCTTATAAGCCTACCTGTAGCTTAGGGAAGCTAACAACTTTCTATTAGTATCTAGTTTGTTAGTTACCGTTTTGTCATAACTCCCTGATGCATTTTTGCATTTAGAATAGCCAGAGTGTATATCTCAATCGGAAAATTAAACAATATCGGTGCCCTATGGACTAGGCTGGGTGAACCCAGCCTGATCTGCCCGCTATTTATTTTTTTTGATTTCTTAAAAGATTGAGCTTGGTCTGATGAAAGCCAGACTAGCCATGGACCTCAGTTAAACAATGCAAGGGAACATGAATCAGCCTATATTTGCACTAACAATAACGGACAAAAGCTCTTCAACTTTGGCCCGCTAAAATGTGTATGAACAGTCTAGCTTTAGCGACGATTTCATCAAGGCCCATTTGGACATGTCAGTTATTTTAAAAACCACTGGTTAGATGTAAAAACACCATTTTGTTTCAGACTAGGCTACTGTTACTTAATTTGTGCATTAACAATAACGTTTCAGACTACTGTTACTTAATTTGTGCATTGACAATAAAGTATTACATGAACTAAAGATGACTAAAATCTTATGTAGAAGAAGAAACATTCACAAAAATCCATCCATCCAAAAATGACCTTTTGTTTTTGATAGCTGTTGAAAACGGCATGGAACTGACAGAGATGTTTTGTTTATAAATACATAAAAATAAATAAATAAATAACATTATGCTGATACCTTTTGCTTTTCCCAAATACAATGTAGCCTACAGGTGTAAGTGACCTTTCATCAATCCAGTTGCAATGGATGAACTGTGATGAACTGCCCTACTTGTGATTGTTTAGAGATTTTAAAGGTTTTATAACAATTCTACATCTTCTTTGGCTATTCTACAATCTATTCACCTTTTCAGCACCAGTAGGGTACTTTCTGTGCAGCACACACACACACCTCAGGCATGCCAAACAAGCATACACAAAAGTTTCAAGAGTGGGGGATGGAGTAAAAATATGGAGACAAATTGAAGTGTGATTTATTTTCGCGGAACGGATGTACAGAACTGAGCGGCGGTCATATTTTGTACCGCTATGCGGTACATCTAGTTAAATGCGCTGTGGCTGTCCTCGTGGACAGAAGAATTTCACTTGAAGGGGTATGGGAGAGTAATTAATGTGGTGTGTATGTGAAACGCTCTCAAAGGAGGTGTGTGTGTGTGTGTGTGTGTGTGTGTGTGTGTGTGTGTGTGTGTGTGTGTGTGTAATGTATATCACTAATATGGGATTTTTATCTGCACAAAACTGGTTTTGGTGGGAGAAAGTTGTTATGTATTGGTGTGTTTTATGTTTGCTTGTTAGATTTATTATTTAGCAATAACTGTGGACTTTGAATGCTGTTCCATGTTGTTGCTGGTGCACAATTGTTTATTTTTAATACTAATAGTAGTAGTAGTAGTAGTAATTATAATAATAGTAATAATACATTACATTTATATTTTGTCCGAGGAAAGTAATGTTTAGTTAGGGAAAGAATGTTTAAGTCAGGCCTGATACCTTTAGTCTTTTCCACATGGTGGTTTATTAATTTAACTATGGTATTGGATCGGTATCGGGTATCGACCGATACACAAAGCCCAGGCATTGGTATCAGTATCGAGACTGAAAAAGTCAGATCGGTGCATCCCTATATCCTATGATCATCTTGTGTAAAATACAGGTTATGGTTTGCTGTGCCCCTGTCTTTGTTATGTGCAGCATAAAATGAGATTCATTCTAAGTTGTTGCTTTTCTTCCTAAAAATAGAATAAATAATTATGCAAACTGTATTACACACACACAAACATACACACTCTCACACACACTCACACACACGCATACACACACACACAAAGACACACACACACACACACACACACACACACACACACACCTGATTTCTTGCTCTGGCATACCAGCCATATTTAGATCCCACAGTCACACACGTGCTCTCTGCTCGCCTGTTTCATATGCCTGCAGCTCATTCCCTCTCATCAGCAGCAAAGGCTTGGATCCGGGGAAATGAAACGACTCCAGTCTCTGATAGCAGAGATATGGAGGATTCACCATTCATTTGAGTTAGCATGGTGATTGACTGAAGGGCAAATCCACACAGGTACCACTCTGGCAGTGTTAGCGTGCCTGCTCTCCGAGAGAGTGTGGACAGGTAGAATGGTTTTACATCAGTGAGGGACAGTGAAAAACGCTGTTGCTCAAACAGAGGAAATAGCCTGCGTTGAATACAGATTAGCATTGGTTTAGTGTGGCGCCGCTGTCCTGAAGTCCTGGATGTGAGAATGCCCCGCTTTCCTGCACGCTTCACAGTGCTCAGGCCAGAGATTATGGATTGTATTTGACTTTCATATTTGCATGGTTTCCCTCCTTTCGTTTTTTTCAGTCAGTTGTTTTAAATTCCAGACGCAGATGGCGAGACACTGACATGATGCACACATAGCAGTCTGTCTCTAACCTACACCCCCAGCAGCACCACCCAAACCTCAGCAACACCACCCAAACCCCCAGACTAGCTCCAGACTAGCTTTTTTCACTAGGAGCACAGTGGCCCCCAACTGAAAATTTTAGGGGCACAACCAGAAAATTTAGGGGCACACACCATAAATCAACATGCTAACCAAATACTCACATTTCTACTAATTTCCACTGTATTACTAATACATACTTTGATAATAGATGCAGAAATTACAATGTGCTGTTTCAAATTCAGGGTCACATTTTATTGTGCACTTTGTTAACATGTCACGGCATACTCTCTGCTTGAGGCCAAGATTGTGTTTTACTAGTGTATTGTGTTTAAACTGCGATGTGCCTGCACTGTTGGCAAACTTTGTATTCCCCGCAGTTCTGGGGTAGCGACTGCAACATTTGCAGTTCATGGAGGTTGTCTCCTTACAGTA
>NC_063202.1:24211054-24218554 GCF_017589495.1 Alosa alosa
ACACACATACAGTACACATGCACACACATAGACACACACACACACAAATACAAGAGGAAAATTAAGTGTTTGGGGTTGGCTTACGACAGGCATCAGTGTTGGTGCTGTCTCACACTAACACAATAGGAAGCTGTCATCTACAATCAGCTGCCTATGAAGTGCCCTGCTGTCAAGTATAATCCTGTGTGTGTGAGTGTGTGTCTGCCAGCCATTTAAGCTATGACATATGTTGACAGATACTTGATAAACAGATGCTTATAAACATCCCAGCACACACACACATACACACACACACACCGTATCCAAATGTAAACCACACGGGCCCATTTGACTCACTTGCACTAAGTATTGCCGCCTTTCACACACACCACACCACCTCACCGCACCACATCTCACCACCCCATGTCTCACCACCCCACGTCTCGCCACCCCACGTCTCGCCCTCACCACGTCTCACCGCACCACGTCTCGCCCTCACCACGTCTCGCCCTCACCACGTCTCACCGCACCACATCTCGCCCTCACCACATTTCACCATCACTATGTCTCACTGCACAATGTCTGGCCCTCACCACATCTCACCGCACCACGTCTCGCCCTCACCATGTCTCACCACACCAAGTCTCGCCCTCACCACGTTTCGCCCTCACCATGTCTCTCCACACCAAATCTCGCCCTCACCACGTCTTACAGCACCACGTCTCACCGCACCATGTCTCACCACATCACTTCTCGCCCTCAACATCTCTCACCCTCACCACGTCTCACTGCACCACGTCTCACTGCAGTCTCACCGCACCGCGTCTCGCCCTCACCACGTCTCACCACACCATGTCTCACCACACCACATCTCACCGCACCACATCTCGCCCTCATCACATCTCACCGCGCCATGTCTCACCGCACCACGTCTCGCCCTCACCACGTCTCACCGCACCGTGTCGCGCCCTCACCACGTCGCGCCCTCTTGTTTTGAGTGGAGCGAGCTTGGTGCGATTAGCCATCTGCCGTTGGTCTAATCTTGTGTGTGTCAGTAGTGGCTGCAGTGGGCGCGGCATGCTCATTTAGGTTCTTTTCTCGTGTCGTTGTCTCGGCTCCGACCTAGTTCCTTTGAATACAGTGCTGTGGGACCCCAGGCTTTGATCTTCTTAATGAAAGGACACTTAATGCTCCCTTCTCCTTTCAAGAACTCCTTTTCTCCTTTAGAACATTCCACCCCCGGAGTTTCGTATGATGGGCCTTGGGCTAACAGAGTGGAATTTCAGGAAAAAGGGGCCAGAATGATTGGTGCTAATTGTTCATTTTGTGTTTGGACATAGACCCTCCTTGACATGTTTAATACCTGCCTAAACACACACACATGCTCTCTCTCTCTCTCTCCCTTACACACACACACACACACACATTCGGTGGTAACAAGCTGTCCTTTGATCCCCCTTTCATGTGTGATGTGAAGGTGTAAAGGGGAGTGAAAGAGTTAGTCTGGAGCGTGTAGAGCACACACACACACGTACACACACATACATGCACACGCACACACACATACACAAGCACGCACACACACACACACACACACACACACACACACACACACACACACACACACACACACACACACAAACACACACACACACACACACACACACACACACACACACACACACACACACACACACACACACACACACACAAGCCCATTGAATGACAAGCGGGCAGCCTAATCAGTTCAGCCCTCCTCTTCATCCTCCAATATGATACACCACTGGCCTGCTTCACTGTTGCACCACGTGGTGTTGTGCAGTTAGTTATTAGTTGTGTTATGCTGTTATGTTGTGTATTGGATCACAGTGTAGTAGTGTTGAAGTGCTTGCTGTTCTGTGATGACTGTGTTGTGATGAACCTAGTGCTGTGCTGTGCTGTGCTAGAGGAGTGTGTGCTGTGTGTGTTAGTGTGCTAGAGGGGGATGTGCTTTGTGTGTGTGATGCTACTGTATGCTCTATTTTGCTCTGTTGTATTGTGCCATACAGTGCGACATGTGTGCTTACAGTATATATGTGCCACATGTGTATGTCATTTGAGACGTTTTGTACTTTGCTGCGGTGAGTTCGGTCTGCTGTGTTTCACCATGTGTCCAGGTGGAGCTGAGTTGGATGATGGATGCTGGGTTGGATGCTGGGTTGGATACTGGGTTGAATGCTGGGTTGGATACTGGGTTGGATGCTGGGTTGGATGATGGATGCTGGGTTACTGGGTTGGATACTGGGTTGGATGCTGTGTTGGATGATGGATGCTGTGTTGGATGATGGGTTGGATGCTGAGTTGGATGCTGGGTTGGATGATGGATTCTGGGTTGGATGTTGGATGCTGGTTGTTGCCTTGCTGCTTGGATCAGAGTGGCGTATAATGTGAGCTGTGCTAGGATCAGAGTGGCGTGAGTGATGTGACAGGCTGGTCTATGCTGTCCTGTCTTTTGCTGTGCTAGTCTGTGATGTGACAGGCTGGTCTATGATGCCTTATCTGCTAAATGAATAAATGTAAATGTCAATCTATCTTGTGCTGTGTTGTGCTGTGCTGTGCTGTGCTGTGCTGTGCTGTGCTGTGCTGTGCTGTCCTAGTCTGTGCTGTCCTATCCTGTGCTGCGCTGGCCGGTGCTGTGCTGGTCGGTGCTGTCCTATTCTGAGCTGAGCTGTCATGCTCTCTGCTGTGCCTGGCCTCTCTGTATTGTGTCATTATTGTAGTGCTATTTTGGGGGCTGTGCTGCGAGGGAAGGGGTGAGGAGGGTTGGGGGGAGAGCGGATGGGGACGGGGGGGCGGGGGGATAAGGGGTATATATTATTTACGAGATGGCGCAGGAATGGCGCACAGTCCAGCAGTCTGGCAGCCTCTGATCACCTCACTGCCTCCCTGCTTAAAAGCTCCCAGTTTTTCTAGCCTGCAGATAGAAACTATACCCTGACATAACCCAAGTGCATAAAAACAAGATGAGAGACAGAGAGAGAGAGAGATAGAAAGAGAGAGAGAGAGAGAGAGAGACAGAGACAGAGAGAGAGATGGAGGGGAGAGGCTGAATGTCTTGTTTGCTTTCGCCTGACTGAGCAGGTGTTAACCTGATTGTATTTCCTGCATTAATGGTAGCTGTTCTGTAGTTATCGATGATGATTAAAAAGAGATCTTCTGTAAGATATGCAGTGTGTATGGCCGTGCAAATATTGCCAACATTCATCAGACACGGTCCTATCAACGTCTTTTCCAATCCACATGCTCGATCATTAATTCATTTCTTTGGGGAACATCAAAGTCTTTGGGCTTTTGTAAGATGTGAGTCCAGTGTAATCTACAACAAGTCCATCTTCACTCAATCTGCTACAAAAATGGCATCACGGTGCACAATGTGGAAGACGCACAGTTTGAATCATTTCATCAAGACCGCACACTGTAGTTCATTCTTCTAGCCAGTAGCAAGATGTGCAGCCCATACTAAACCCTTTACAAGGCAGAAAAGTTGCAGAAGGAAGTCTTTGATATCTGTTGTCAAAGCAAGGCAGACTTAATGGATCATGAACTGCATTCTGCTTCAAAATAATTCAGCGGCTTCAATATTCCATCAGAAAGCAACGGCTTTGGTTGATGCGACTGATCAAATGTGTGCTCCGCACTTTCCATCTAGAATGCTTAAAGAAACAGTGTCAGTTTATCTCGTTTTTTGTTGTTTTTTGTTTGAAACGCCCTTAAAAGCAAATGTTAATGTGGACACGCGTCCCCAAAGGCTTGTGTGGGACGGTCTCAGTGAACATCTTAGGCAGCATTACAGAGATATCTCCCCTCTGAAGTCCTGGGTCTTGGAGGACGCCAGCCTGTCGTCGCCGTCAATCAGAAACAGGCTGGGCTGGTGCAGGGGGAGGGGCTTATGGGACCAACAGTGAGGTCTGTTATCAGGCCTCAGAATATCATTATCTTAGTTTAGATTGGCACAATCTATGTATTGTCGTTATAGTAGGGATGATTAAGAATATGTGATATAATGATGCATATTTTTTAAAAAGCTGACAGCTGACATTGTCTCCCTCTGGAGAGTGGAAAACCTGTATGTCAAAGCCTTCAGATAATGCTGATGTAAGAAACACAATGCACAGAACATGATATTTGCTATACAAAATGGCTCCACTCCCCGGTTCTGAAACCCAAAGACACCACACCTTCAGCAGTATTTACCACTACTCTAACACTCTGCATGGGGCATGAGCTTTTCTGTCAGCTGTGGAAAATCTCCCACCTCCAATTAGGCTTACTCAATCAGGCATGCCATAATTAAGCACTTATGCAATTAGGAGATGGACCGTTCACTGCTAATTAGGGACCACATTTAGACTCCGTCAAGTCTTTGAAAGAGAAGAATACACACAGTAATTGTTTTGCACCTTTTTGGAACAATTTATGCCAATATTATTTCACTAGGTCTAACCAATAGACTTTTGGTTATGTTAAACATCTATAATAATAATAATAATAATAATAATAATAATAATAATAATAATATGAACAATAATAATAATATGATTATTATTGTTATTATTTTGATTGAAAATTAGTTTGTTTCCCCCTCTGTACACTGTTGGCTGGCTGTGTATATTTGGTAGCTGTGACCCAGTGACTGTATACAGAACATCTAATGGGAGATGCAGGCACCCCGTCAGAACTGTGATGAGCTGCTTATTATCATAGTGAACAGCAATGCACACTGGCAGTGAGGGAGTTTAACACCAGAGGACATGCAGGTGTAAAGTACAGATGACACACACTAATTTAGCTTAAACTAAATTTATCAACACCCTGTTAATTACACTGAACGTCCATTCAAATGCAACACTCTCCCATTTTTCCTGAATTCCCTCTCTACACAGCACAAGGGTTAATTTTCTGAAATTGTGTTTGCAAATGTGTTGAACTCTGTGTTAGTGAGCACATCTCACTAACTTCACCGTTATTTTCACCGAGATAATATATTCACATGACATGCATGTGTGACATCAAATGAAGCATAATTTTTACCACATTAGTGGAAAAACACATTTGTGTGCATAGAAGAAGATTCTACTCATGTAAAAAGTGAGTGAAAACAAATGTGTTGTGTTTATATTTTTGCTCAGTAAATATAGAGGTGTGCGGGTTTGCTCAGTAAATATAGAAGTGTGCAGGTTTGCACTCTGAATAAAAACAAGACTAAGTCTGTAAATACAAATACATTTTAGAGAATACAGACAACATAACAGATGTTTCAGCAAGGTGCTGTTATCAGTGCTCTGCTGGGTTTCATGCACATGACATTTCACGCACATTGATGACATTTCACGCATATTGAGTTGATGAACACATCTGAGCACAACAATACTTATCCTCTTCTGCTCAGTACATGTATATGATTAATAAGATCAAAGTTCTTTCAAAGATGTGCTTATAAATAGTTCAAGGGAGTGGGAAAGTAACAGGCATCACAGTGGCATAAAACCCAGGATGTCTCTTACCTGTGGCTAGATTGTGGCAGTTTCCGTGGATGAATGGATGGATGGATGGACAAACAAATAGGAATGTGAATGGATTTATGGATTGAGGCATAATTGAGGCAGGCATAATTTGAGACATCTGATATATATATGAAAAATGCTCCTGGACATTATTATCTGTTTAGAACAAAGGATTTCTTAATTGCTAAAATAATTGAACTCAGATTGATCTGTGGGTCCTTGTTCTTCTGACGTGTCATCGATCACATTTGATTTCATCTCTCTGGTGCAGTCTGCATCCTGCTCAGACTCGACCGCTTCCCTGCCCAAATGGACAGAGATGGACAGAGACAGAGCGCAGAGACACAGCTCGTCAATCTCCTCCCCACACAACACTGTTTGTGTGTGTGTAAGAGTGTGCTATGTGTGCAAGTGTGTATTGGTGTCTATCCGTTTTTGTTAGTGTTTTACTGTGTATTAGTGTGTTTGGCTTGTGTTTTTGTCTGCTAGTTTATGTTGTGTTTCTGTGTGTGTGTGTGTGTGTGTGTGTGTGTGTGTGTGTGTGTGTGTGTGTGTGTGTGTGTGTGTGTGTGTGTGTGTGTGTGTGTGTGTGCATGCGCATATGTGTGTGTGTTTACTGTGTATTCAGTGTGTATTAGTCTGTATTCTGACCACGTGTGTCTGCGTCTTGGACTGACAGTTGTGACCCTGTGCTGAGCTGTAGCTCCGAATCTGAGTCTTGGAGAGTTGACAAGAATATTATGCCCAGTTCCCCGCCATAATGCTCTACATAGCCCACGGAGCCAACCCGGCCAGCACAATTTAAATGATTGAACCTGTCAGCAAAAGCAAAGACATAATCCTGAAAGACACGTCCGTAGGTTCTACACAGAATTATTTCAAAAACAGAAACATAAGGCCTCATGAAGCCAGGTGCCTGGACTAATAAAGAGGACTTATGGCAGCTTAGAGGCCTGATGGCTCTCACTCCGCTGGATACATTACCCACAGTGCTGCTTGCCCAGAGCACATACAATAGACCCAGATGTTGTGGGGGGGTCATTCAATCTCGTGGTCCTGCCACTACACGACAGGTTGGATTTGCTTAAACGTCAGTGTTTAACCACAGTGCAAATCTCCGGAGTGAGACTTTGCATTTAAATTGCTTGATCCCCGGCGCATTTTACTAAAGCTTTACCTTGATGAAAAAACAGAAGGAAATCCCTCAGGGGGGGGTTGCGACCTTATCAGGATAAACACCTGACAGTGAAACGCCTCTGTGGTTCGTTCTAGGAGATAGACGATTTTCAGTCGGGCCTGAGCAGTGTCTGGCCCAAATGGACTCTGATCTTCACTTACATTCCAGGGTCAGGCTCTTGCTGGGGAAATGCACGACGTCTGGAAATAAATGATGTCTGGAAAAACACACTCTTCTACATCAGCACCAGCGCAAAACCAAGACTTCTTAACTGTGTGAAATCATAACAAGATGTCGGTCATGGTGTTTGTTTTCTTCATCTGACCATAATTACATGACACTGACTGATCTTCACGAGTTATCTTGGAAAGACAAACATTTCAGTTGAGCTTGAGATGGTGGAAAAAGGTGGGGGAAACTAGAAGAAAGATGAATTTGGGGAGGGGGAGGGGGTTTAAATCTCTGTACAAGCTTTAGGCGGTTATCTTGTCAGAATTTGACAAGATTAAATTCAAGTCTTACAAAATGAAACAAAATGTCAGGTGGATTTTGTCTGGCAGCTGGATGTCAGGCCGTCCGACTTACTGTCAGAGGGAAGCAGGACAGATGATCTGTTGGCTCTGAATCATCACTGAAAACAGGGCCACATGTGTTGGGTCACTTCTACCTGGAGAGACATCCTGATACAACCCATTTTTAACTCTCTGCCCCCACTGGGGATGGGAATTTGAATTGGGTCCGTCCATCTGTGTGTGTGTGTGTGTGTGCTTGCATAACTTCAAACGCTCTGTTCTGAAGTTT
>NC_063202.1:24221054-24283554 GCF_017589495.1 Alosa alosa
ATGGTTATTTTCCTTCACTGCCTTAAACATTTTTAATGATTACTGAACAGCTTGCTGTTGATTATTTTATGGCATGTTGTTTTTTTAACGATTACTACATTTAAATACAGAGAAAACATTTTTTTTTATTGTTCTCTTTTTTGGCATATTTGTATTTTTCCATAGACCATATAGGGATGGCATATTCTGTCTTTTTGTATTTTTAATTAATTAATTAAATGAATGGCAACTTGCAAAGTTTATGTATTTACATTTCAGAGGTAGAACTTCACCTTTGAAAATCCAATTTGTTTTGAGAGATGCGTCTCTATTTAAATTGATGCCATTCCAAATGTAGGTCATCATGAGTAATATTTTTTTCTTGTATATTTTGCAGCAATTCACATCTACACTATAACCAACCAGTTTCGAGGCAGGTTTTTTCACCATTATGTATTTATTTATTTATTTATTTATTTTTGCCGTATTGGATGCAGCCTGATTGCATTGTTTACCGTGTCATGTTATTTTCAGGAGGAAACACTCAATTCACAACACAGGAAAAGAGAAACGCGCCTCGATGTCACCTCTCGTCGCGGCTCCGGGCTGATAATGAGGCAGTTGAGTAGGCGACACAATTACAGGCATCCTGTGACCGCTCTGCCGGCGGGCGGCGGTGAGGGGGTCCTTTTTCACCTCCCCTAATAACTAGCATGTGAAGGAGAGAGGCCAGGGCCTACAGGGACAGACACGGTCAAAACGCCAGCGTAGCGCCGCTGTTACCGGTTAGGAACGACGGCAAGCACACACAAAAGTCGAGACCGAAGATAATGCAACACTAATTGGTTTTCTATTTTAAAAAGCCGGCGATGATCAAATCAGTGTGTGTTTTTTTGCCTGTGTGACGAGTTAGAGATACTAAGTGCTGTATGCCTCACGGTGGATTCCTCTAATTATGCTAAATGTCAGTAGTTTGAAATGGTTACTGTGGTGATTTCAACATAGCTGCACATTCTACTGTCTTGTAGGAGTTCCCTTTGTGGTAGAGACAGCTTAGATAAATCATGGTTTTACTGTACCTGCGTTTTCTAACAATAGTGCACGGAAAAGTGATGTCATTCGTTCTTTCTTTCTTTTTAGAAACAGGTCTTACTGCTCTGGTTTAGTCAAATAACTGTGAACATTCACTTTATCATTCAGAATTATATTTAAGACATTCATTTATAATAACAATAACAATAACATTTATTTATAATAACAATAACAATTACTGATGTGAACTAAATGTATAAGTTTTAATCAATAAAAATAAAAAGTGAAATAAAATCAAATAAAATAAAAACTTCACTGAATCAGCCTTAAAGACCTAGCCTTGCAGTGCTAGATGTTTTACTTTGGTACAAACAATGCCATTCCTCTAAATCCTTTTGCAACTATATTCCCACTGACCTTGGAATTATATTCCTCCTGACCTTGGAATTATATTCCCCCTGACCTTGGATGACATATAGAAGGAATTTGACATAGCGTTTGTATTTTTTCCAGGGCGAGGGGAATGTATTAGTGTGTTTAACTGCAGGCTGTGGGTCAGGCTGCTGCTAAGCAGGGTAAACTGCGGTTCTCTATGGAGGACCAGACGAGGGACAACAGCCTAACACATGATAGAAGAGGTGCTATCGCAGTGTTTACTTTAAAACCGGCTCCTTTCCATAGTAAATAACTGTTTATTAATGTGTTGTGCATGTCTATTTTACTTTCTTATCATATTCAGACCTTTCATGATGTTTGATTCATTGAAGTTCAGATGTTTTATTATATTACATAAAAAAAAGAAAGTCCTGTCTGCAACATTGTTTTAAATTATTTTTTGCTATTTGTTTACTCTGTGATGCTTTTATTTGTTTGTGCTTTACACCATCACTATCTATCGTTCTATCACCTGTTGTTTATCAGTTGTTTATTTACACCATCATTATCTATCGTTCTATCACCTGTTGTTTGTCAGTAGTTTATTCTGCTTGCTCAAGTTTACTCTTCTTGCTTTATTTTTCTCTGATACAGTGTTACCTATTTTTTCTCGTTATATTGCTGGATTTGTAAAGCCCTTTGCAGACATTATTGTGACTGTGCTCATGCTTTTCCAGTATATTTCACATAATGATTTGGTGTATATGGTAGCTTATTGAACATTAGCTGATTTCAATGACTTGCAGACTAGCTCTCACATGTTAGCGTCACATGTCCTGGTTTAGTGTGTAAACTTCAAAAAGAGTGATGACAGTCCCCTGGTTGCAGGATTGATGGACAGACCAATGAGTCAGTATGGGTAGTGAAGTGAGGATGCCGTCTGATCATCGCCATGCAATATTAATCACACCGCACACTCTAAAGTATTCCAACCACTTGAAGTGTGACAACTTGACATTGAGCAATTTTGTTAGGGAGTCATCAGCATTGATTGAGTTTCAAAGAAGAGGAACCCTCAAAATAAAAAAGGACAAGTGTTTGGATCGTATCTCTGAGGGTGAGCAAAGGGCACATGAAGTGAGGGCATACAGGAACAAGAGAGGGACAATTTTAGCTCTGACCTTGACCCCCTCAGCAAGAAAATAATCATAGAAGGGTGTACTGTAAGAATATGTCCTCTAAGGAACAACTAGTTTCAGAATTCTGTGTTCTTTGAAAGGACGATTTAGTGAATGATAACACTATCAGTACTACTGATATCTTCCTTTGGAGAAGGGCTTTTATTCTGGACAAAGATAGGATAGAGATAGAGAGGGGGGGATTACCACTATAAAGCTAACTAATGATTGAAGTTCCTACATCAAATCAAATTTTTGAAGATGTAAAGTTTTCCGCATGGCTGTCCTGATAGTAAGGGTTCTGGAGTGCATTTGATAAAGCTGTTTCACAGACATGGGGTATATGAGTGTCAGTGTGATCCACACCACACTATTCATTAAATTAATATCCATTAATATTCCCTTTTCTTTATAGTTTTGGTGTAAATTTGCCTTAGTTTGGTCACTGTAACAGTAGCCTATTTTTCACATTGTTTTCATCAGTATTTTCCAACCATGATGACATATGGCAAGATATTCTCTGTGTTTCTGAATGTGTAGATGGATAAAGGTGACCTCGACTGGCCGTCCACCTAATTGATTGAGCCAAATAGCTGGTTTGTCCAGTGGTGTTCCTGGGGGGTCGGAGGTCATCTGGTCTATTGAAATCCATGGCTGGATGGAGAGAAGGCTCTTTGTTGCATATGATGAGTGCTCCATTCTGCCCATGTCTGCTGTGAGCATGCGCATGCTCTGCTGTCCAGCCTGAGAATGAATTCTCTTTAGACAAAGGAGTGTTCTCCGCGCTTCTGTCGTTTGGCGACAATCCGGTGCAACCAGGCCAGGACAGATATTGTAGAGAGAAGGAGAGACGCCGGTGCAGCTCAGATGTCTTCCCAATTGTATTCTTTAGTAAAAGGTGCAGAACATTATTTGACTAACGTTTCGATGTAGTCACATCTTCATCAGAGTCCGTAATGAATTCTCTTTCTTTGTCTGTTTTTTGTTGTTGTTGTTGTTGTCATACTTCCTGTCAATTTTCCCTTTTGAGATTTACCTGCCTTATTTATTTATTTTATTTACGCCTTATTTATTATTTTGGTTTGTATCGAATTTTGCACAGGTTTTGGGGAATGTTGCGGTCTAATAAAAGCACACCCCTTACTCACCATGGTCAGTGCTGTTGGTACATTTCCCTGGACATCTCCCACCACAACAAGAACATTTCTTACGCAAAATACCCACTGGTAACTACAGGTGTGGTAACTGCAGTCAATGTAATTTCACACACAGGACAAAAACCTTCAACCATCCTCACACTGGAAAGATCTACCACATAAAAGGCACTATAACGTGTACATCCATCAATGTTGTCTATATGCTACGATGCCCATGCGGATTGGCTTATATAGGAAAAACCACTAGACCTCTGAAAACGAGGATCTCTGAACATAGATCCAATATCCGTCTCCATGACATTAGAAGTCCAGTAGCACTTAATTTCACACAGGCCTCGCACAATGTCTCGTCCTTAAGATATACAGGAATTGAACTGATAAAACCACCCAGTCGGGGAGGGGATGTTAATGCATTACTTCTTAAGAGGGAGGCATATTGGATATATACATTAGACACACTGTCACCACGCGGCCTCAATGAGGACTTCGATCTTAGGCCTTTCCTGTAGCATGGGCCCCATGTTGCACAGTCCTGACAAAGAGAGGAAATTTGCACAATGTGATAATATATGCCATGCTGCACAACTTTGCACAGACTGTTTTTTGATATCTAGCTTATGTATACTTACCGCTGGCTGTTGTTTGACATATGAGATGTGGAGACATGCTTGTTCTATGGATATGTACTATCAGTGAACATGACATGAGTTCTGATACAGACGTTAACTTGCACAATGTGATAAAGAGTAAGCCATTTTGCACATTTTATGGATATGTACTGTAAGTGAACATGAGATGAGTCCTGATGAGAGATGCTAATTTGCACAATGTGGTGATAGACGCCAATTTGCACAATTTTGCACAGACTATTTGTATGACATGGTGATTTGTGATATGGGGTTTGTGTATACTTGCTTATTCTATGGACAGCTACTATAAGTGAACATGAGTTTAATGCCGACAGTCTGTTTTGACATCTGACCGTTGTGTATCCTGTGAACAGAGAATGAGGTCATGTTTTTTGTAGTTGTTGGATTCCTGTAATTTTTGTATATAGTGTATGTAGGTGTTTCTGGAAAATGTAGATATGTGTATGGATGTATGTATGCACTGCATTACTGAACATGTATTGGCTATTGCTGTGATTGGATAATTACTTGCCTGTGTAACACCACTGTGTGATCATGTGATCACTTAATTGTACATATATGGGTGTCTTTGGATTGTTGACTCACGTCTGATGAAGGGCTTGAGTGGGCCCGAAACGTCACGGTAAATAAACTATAACTTGGGAGCATATACTGGTGTTGCGGACTTTTTCCCCTCTCTCTCATCGTAAGTGTTTTGTCCAGCACCCAGGATTAGATCGGGATGTGCGTGCGTTTTTTCCTCTTTATACATTTCCCTGGACAATCAGGGCTTCAGTGTACCAGATTTTAATCTCAACACAACTGTTCACTGGTTTGTTGGTTTCTGGTTGGTCCATTCACTCAACACAGCGCTGGCTCTGAAGGTGTTGATGCTGTTGGCTTTGTCTCTGGTCCCTGTAACTCACACTTACACTGAGGCAATGAAAGACTTGCCAGTCCACACACATGAGCGCACACACACACACACACACACACACACACACACACACACACACACACACACACACACACACACACACAGACAGACATGCACACTCACTCAAGCATCACCAGCCCAGTTCTCCATGTCCATTTTCCTCCCCAGGGATGGAATTGGATAGAGCTGCCTGCAGTATTCATGGACTACACCCTCCCACACATACAAACGCACACACACTCTCTCTCACACACAAACACACACAAACCAAGAGGACTTGTGTGTCTGTGTGTGCACATCTGTATGTGTGTGTGTGTGTGTGAGGGAGGGTGAGTAGATGTCTGTGAGACTGGACAGGGAGATGCTGGGAGGGGGCAGCTTGATGTACAACTAAGAAAGTCAGTTGTCATCACTATCACTGGAGACACACACACACACACACACACACACACACACACATTCACACACACACACACACACACACACACACACACACACACAAACACACACACACACACACACACACACACACACACACACACACACACACACACACACACATTCCAGGGTCTTTCAGTCTTCGGCCTTTGAATCACTATCATACACAGGTCATACACAGAGGAGCACACACTTACAGTACCATCCTACCAGCGCAGGCGGTACACACACACACACACTTACTACCCTACCATTGCAGGCGGTACACACACACACAGGAGCACACATTTATAATCCTACCAGCGCAGGTGGTACACACACACACACAGGAGCACACACACACACACAGGAGCACACACTTATCATCCTACCAGTGCAGGCGGTTTCCATGTGCTGCATGCAGACAGTGGTCCGTGAGCGTCCCTGTTGACTGTCCTTGTCTGGCCTCGTCTCTTCTAAACGGGGGCGACAGCTTTGGCGTGCCTCATAATTGAGTTATGTAAATGCCTCGCAGGCCAGCACTGTCAGCTCCCTCTATGTTTGCTTGCGTTCTCCGTCAGACATATGCACACATAAGCTCACACCACACAGACGGACACGCTCACAAACTGACCCGATATGAAGCCTGAAGCGGTTCCATTTTGTGAAGAGTCTGCCTGTCCCGTATGACTCACCATGTTGACTGATTTAGGGTTACTGAAATGCACCACTTGTATAAGAATGCACTATTAAAGTGAGTTAACTCTAACCCTAACCTAACTACGCCATATACGTTATGTAAGGGATAACGGCCGCTGAGGTGTCCTGTTATACGGAATTATTGGACGAGGGTGAGGGGCAAAGAACTCCCCGACGCGCAGACACACACACAGACGCTTCTTGTTTTATAGGTAGATATAGTATAAGGTTGAAATGCACAGCATATGATTTACATAAGTGAAATACAATATTGATATTTGTTCAGTGGCAGAGAAATCTGGTATGTTGAAGGTGCCTCAGATTGTCTGAACATGTTTATGTAATATTAATTACATGATAATAACACATGCAGGAGGCAGTGAGAGTGGTCTGAGTACAGGTGAACAGCCTGCACAGGATCACTTTAGTGAGAGTGGTGTGAGTAGTTAGCAGCCTGCACAGGATCACTTTAGTGAGAGTGGTGTGAGTAGTGAACAGCCTGCACAGGATCACTTTAGGAAAAGGGCGACAAGGACACAGTGTCATGGACATCTGTTATGGGTGAGAGAGAGAGAGAGAGAGAGATGAGAAGAAAGAAAAAGAAAAAAGATAAAGAGAGAGAGGAAGAGAGTCAGAGAAATATAGATGGAGACAGAGAGAGAAAGAGATTGAGAGATTGAAAAAGAGATAAAGAAAGCTAGGGAGAGAGAGAGAGAAGGATGGGAAGAGTGGGGGAGAGTTAGAAAGATGGAGAGAGTCAGGGAGAGATAGCGGGAGCTGTAGATAGATGGGCAGTGAAAGAAGCACTCTGTGAGAGGCCGAGTCTGTCCGTCATACGTCCTGTCATCTGCTCGCTCGACTGAGACGTACAACATTCCAGACAGCGTCAGGGTCTGGAACGGAGCAAGCTGGGATCTGGCCCTGATGTGGCCCAGGGTTGGCCACATGTCGGCCCCTCTCTGCCCTCGGTTAGCTTTTGTGTCCTCTGACAGAGGGAGACGCAGGCCTGTCAGTGGGCAGACAGCATGTCACAAATGATAGCTTTATTATGGTACATCTGTCCTGATGTTAGGCACAGACGCTGGGTGGATGTACAGGCTGACAGGGTCCTGACACAGGTGCCCTCTCTGCTGTTGTTTCTGTGTGTGTGTGTGTGTGTGTGTGTGTGTGTGTGTGTGTGTGTGTGTGTGTGGGTCGGTCGGTCGGTGGGTGAGTGTGTGTGTGTGTGTGTGTGTGTTGCAGCTCCAATGCCCGCCATGGTATTCATTTAGCCTTAATGACACGGTTGTGCCGGGGAGGACATGTCTGCCATATGAAGACCAGAGTGATGCCCAAAAGCTGTGTACTAGAGCATGCTGGGTGCAGGGGGTGGGGGGAGAGAAGGAGGAAATTCTTTAAATACTTCAAAGGTCACTTCAAAGAAAAAAACTTCATAAGTCTGCAGACTGCAGGGTAGCTCTCATCCCCAGACAGTCTCCGCCACAAAGAAAGAGAGAGCTACATCAGACATTACACACACACAAACACACACACACACACACACACACACACACGCACACACACACACACACACACACACATACATATACTCTCTCTCTCACACACACACACACACACACACACACACACACACACACATACAGATGACCACACAGATGAGACCAGGTTAAATACCTACCCAGAGGAACACTGATGAGACGTAGCTGGAGTCGTATGTGGTCTCAGACAGTGTGGACATTCCAGCGTTGTGATATGGGGACGAGAGATGAGCTGGAGAAGAAACGTGTGGCTTTTTTCCCTCTCCGTCCTGCTCAGTGCTTCTGTAATGGCTGTTCCAGTCGTTAGCTGTTGGACAGGGTTCTGGGGCTGTAATGGAATGAGAGCCGTGTGGTTAAGCATTCATCATGCAACAGCTGCTCCCCCCCAAAATATGACCCTCATCTTCTGAGTGCCAAAGACCCAGGGCTCTATACACTCGTGTGTCTGTGTGTGTATGTGTGTGTGTGTGTGTGTGTGTGTGTGTGCGTGTGTGTGTCTGTGTCTGTGTGCATGTGTGTGTCTGTGTGTGCGTGTGTGTGTGTCTGTGTATGCGAATGGACAAGGACATTCACTAGAGACAGACAGAGACACACACATATGGAAAATGCCGAAAGCAAACACAAAGAAACACTCTCTCACGACACACACAAACACACACACACACACAAACAAACAAGCCTGGACAAAACAAATAACTACTCTAGTCAAAGTTATCAGGAGTAAAGGGATATTGCAGCTATCTAGCTAACGAGAGAAGAGATAAATCGGCCCCATGTTTGCTCTCTCATTCGCTGTTCAAAAACAAAGTCTGATGACAGCATTTCATATGCTGCTCAGTGTGCAGTGGGATTAGTCTATGGCTACATAAAGATGTTTACACAGCTCAAGTGACCATACAGTGCTCATCAGACTGCTGCATCCATTTAGAAGATAACAGGACAGTTATCTCTTATACTCTGGCAGGTTGTTTTTATTTTTACTGCTCTAAAAAGCCATCCCTTATATTAACAGCTACCTTATCTTGTGCTCGGACTGTAAAGAATATTAATTATTATTATTTTTTCCCCATTCAGCAGTCCCTTATTCTTGATGCTATACTGGATGTCTCACATGCCTATACTGTAGCTATCCATCTGTTCAACTCTAATTGACTGTCTGCGCTGTCAATCACAGAAGTGACTAAGCATATCTGGGTGACTCTGCAGAATAATAGCCAGCCTATGGAGGGTGGTTATCACAAGCTGTGCAGCAGTCTTTCAAATCAGCACGTTGTGGTTTGTTGATTGTCATGCCTGTCAAAAGGAGCATATCAGATCGTTTGGCTCCTCTGTCAGTATGCACCAGACCGCTCACTAGTTCCTATTACACCGTGGCAGTGTGCACTAGTTCCTGTGGCAGTGTGCACTAGTTCCTGTGACAGTGTGCACTAGTTCCCTTGACCTGTGACAGTGTGCACTAGTTCCCTTGACCTGTGGCAGTGTGCACTAGTTCCCTTGACCTGTGGCAGTGTGCACTAGTTCCTGTGACAGTGCGGCAGCATGCAGTACACACCAGACCGGTCACTAGTTCCTGAGACAGTGGCAGCGCAACAGCATGTGAGGGCATGTGTCATCTGTCCCCACTGAGGGTCACCTCTCCTGCTCTGAGGCTGCTCCCCTGGGTCCGGGGTGTCTGTTCCTGAGGCATCTGTTGTCTGAGTTTTTGAGATGCTTTTGGAAACACTTCACTTGAATAGTCCTCCCACATAGACTTCAAATATCTGTAAAGATTCAAGTTCAGTATATAAAATTGTTGTTGAACAATTACTAACCATTACCTTTACCAAACGTAACCTGCATCTTAACCATAAATTGTAGTTGGCACAGAGTGTTTGTTGATAATCTGAGCATCTGTAGTGTCCATCCAAGTAACGTATGTCCATGATCTGCAGTGTCCATGATCTGTCCTCCATTTTTATCCTCAAAACTTTCCCTGTTTCTTTGTTCCTCTGACAGAGCCGCTGTCCAGCCAGCAGAGCCCGCCCCCTCTACCGGCCGCCTCTCACCAGCACAAGCAGACGCCGTCAATCACCTCGCTCAACCACGCCCTGGCCAATCAAACGACAGAGCTACAGAGTGCCTCACAGTGTGTGCAGCTGCAGGAGAACTGGGTGCTGGGCAGCAATGTAGCCCTGGAGAGCAGGTCAGTGTGTGCTTTGTGCTTGTGCGCGTGAGCGAGTGTGTGTGTATGTGTGTGAATTAAGTATAAGTATATGTACTTAGTGAAATCCGTTTTTTGCATTTATCCCAATCCGTGAATTAGTGAAACACACACAGTGAACACACAGTGAGGTGAACCATACACTAATCCTGATGCAGTGAGCTGCCTGCTACAGCGGCGCTCAGGGAGCAGTGAGGGGTTAGGTGCCTTGCTCAAGGGCACTTCAGCCGTTCCTACTGATCGGGGTTCGGTTACAAGACCCTCCGGTTACAAGTCCGAAGCGCTAACCAGTAGGCCACGGCTCTGTGTGTGTGTGTGTGTGTGTGTGTGTGTGTGTGTGTGTGTGTGTGTGTGTGTGTGTGTGTGTGTGTGTGTGTGTGTGTATGTGTGTGTGTTTTCTGTATCTTTTTCTTCTTCTGTCTGTATCCTAACACAATAGCATTTTAATGGCTTTTTTCAATGGTGGAATAACGTTACTTACATCTGCAATCCCTGCATGTGCATACTGTATATATATATATATGTACTGCATGTGCATACTGTATATATATATATGTGTGTACTGTATGTGCATACTGTATATATATATATATGTGTACTGTATGTGCATACTGTATACATATATATATGTGTACTGCATGTGCATACTGTATATATATATATATATGTGTACTGTATGTGCATACTGTATATATATATATATATGTGTACTGTATGTGCATACTGTATATATATATATGTGTGTACTGTA
Organism: Alosa alosa; assembly: GCF_017589495.1. Lineage (NCBI taxonomy): Eukaryota > Metazoa > Chordata > Actinopteri > Clupeiformes > Clupeidae > Alosa > Alosa alosa. Next base: position 24,231,947 of record NC_063202.1, read on the forward strand.
TGTGCATACTGTATATATATATATATATATGTACTGCATGTGCATACTGTATATATATATATATGTGTACTGTATGTGCATACTGTATATATATATATATGTGTACTGTATGTGTACATACATGTATGCACTGTATACATCTTTTCACACCTCCTATACCAGAACCCATTTCTTTAGACAGAGCCCTCGTGTCCTCCCTCCCTCAGTGTGTCTTACGGCTCCTGTAAGTGTGTGTGTAGACTGTACTGCCAGTGATATGAGTGTGTGTGTAGACTGTACTGCCAGCGATATGAGTGTGTGTGTAGACTGTACTGCCAGCGATATGAGTGTGTGTGTAGACTGTACTGCCAGTGATATGAGTGTGAGAGAGGACACTAAACATGCAGAATAAGTGGGGGAAGGGAGAAGGGGAAGTGAAAGAACTAAACGCTAAATTAACTTTGATACTTTTCAATGAGACGCTACAATAAAACTCCAATTTCTCTCCACCGAGGCGGCTTTTGCACTGTCTTAGCTTATCTTCTGTCGGCTAATTCAACCGACACTACAATATAGTGAAATTCTTCCCAATTATATTTTTCCACGTCTCTTTATTGCTGCGTGGTCTGTAAATCAGTTTTCCAGTGATGGATAATGGAGATTCTCTCTCATTCTGTGGTATGAATGTCTGCTTCATATGACAAGCCTCTCAATTGAATCTGATCAGCATTGATTACTCATGCAGTTAGACAGACGAGCTCAAATCAGCACTGACGTGATGCATGCCATTCAGAATCAGCATCGGAGAAGACGAAGCCTATTGTGGAAGTCATACATCCTCTGAATTGCACCCACCCACCCCACCCATTCCCCCCTGACTTGTGATCATCACTATTCAGGGGACCACAAAGACAAGTGCATTTGCTCTGGCAGAAAGAGAGAAAGCATACGCAAATACAAATGCACCAAATGACTTCTTATGATACACTGTGTGCCGTGCATTGTGCGCCAGCTAAAGTGCCTCTCTAATGCCGTGAAATGGCAAGGTGTCCAAGCGCATTACAGATAATGTGTGTGTTTACAGGGAGCAGTCGCAGCAGGGATGCTCGTCTTTTCACTGTCTTTAAAACTCCTGACTGAAAGGGAGAGATGCTCAGAGCGTCCAGTGCAACAGCACCCATTAGGAACAAGACAACAGCAGTCAAATAGAACATGGCAGCTCCGTGCCCCTTCTGTGTTAATCCACAGTCTTCGCTATATCAGAGTAGTGTTCTTTTCAGAAAAAAACGAAACACTCTCTCTTGAGTCTGAAAGAGCACAGTGGGTCTCACAATTACTAATGGCGTTTTTGGTACAAGTAGGCTAAATGTAACCATTGTTAGACAGTGTAAGAAAATGTCAGATCAGAAAAATGAACAGCAACAGTAGAAATACAAGGTACCATTTTACGACGGTGGCATTTTTCACTGCCCCTGACTGCACCTGCATTCCAATGTGAGCTGGCCCTCAGCTGTCTGGGTCTGTCCTCTGAGCAGGAGACGGGAGTTGGGAAGGGAAGGATAATACACAGCTTTTGGCTCTTGTAAGGTGTTCATATTTTTGTAACTCAGCCAATGTTCTCGGGTCTAATGGACCCACCACATTGTTAGGCTTTTAAATCAATACAGTCATAACAATTTATTTAAAAATACTTATCAGGTGTTTACTTTAGCTCAGTTACCAGTGACATCATTTATGGTTCATATTTGCCATTTACCCCAGATCACATTTCATTTTTTGTGAGATAAGGAGAAAATGCAATGATAAATGAGCTAAAAAATAGAAACAAGATTTTTCATCATTATTGATGCTTATGTCTTAGAACTTAAGGTAAGGGAATGATAATATACACAGCTTTTAAGCAGCGCTGAGAGGACGTCACCCCTCTCTCTCTCTCTCTCTCTCTCTCTCTCTCTCTCTCTCTCTCTCTCTCTCTCTCTCTGTGAGTGAATGGAGCCACACAGAGGCCTGGGAGAACAGGAAGCCACTTCAGACGTGATTGTGTGACAGGCAGAAAGACTAGAGTGTGAGTGCCACTCAGCAGCAGGTTGGCTTGAGTGGCACGGTGAGTGTTGCCGCAGTTAAGTGCTCTTCTCTTCTCTTCTCTTCTCTTCTCTTCTCTTCTCTTCTCTCCTTCTCTTCTCTTCTCTCCTCTCTTCTCTTCTCCTCTCCTCCCCTATCCTCTCTTCTCCTCTCCTCTATTCTCTTTCTTCTCTTCTCTACTCTTCTCCTCTTTTCTCTTCTCTGGGCCTTCTATGTCAGTGACAGCACTCATAGCTCAACAGCTCTGCAGCAGCATGGCTCTATGCTTTAGACACAGCAGCAGCATGGCTCTATGCTTTTCTTCAAAGCAATATCCAGAGTCAATGTTACTGTAGATGGTAATTGAGAATTGAGAAGATTGATCATCGATTTGTGTCGATGGCGTTGTCTTCATCTGAGTTGAGTTAGGCCACTGGAGCATCCATTTTGTTTTTGAATGTTGATGCAGGTTATCATTTTAAAATGGAGAATTGTAACCCTCAAACCCAATAGACTGATATTCATTTGCATCCATAATATATTCCAGTGCATTTGCTCTCCCTGACCTTCCTGCACACTCTCCAGACCTGTACACACTCCTGCACACTCTCCAGACGTGCACACACACACACTCCTGCACACTCTCCAGACCTGCACACACACACACACACTCCTGCGCACTCTCCAGACATGCACACACACACACACACTCCAGACCTGTACACACCTTCCTGTGTCTTCCTCTTTGATCACACTCACAGTAGCTTTAGTTCAGAGTATACAATTTCAAAAGACAAACCCCACCTCCCCATCCTGTTCACAACCACTCCTCTGTGATCACACTGATGACAGCGATGTCTCTGGGTCAAATGACCCGACGGTTCTACATGAAATCTGTGTGATTGTGGAGTCGGAAATAGTGTTAGCTCACACAGAAGCAGTGCAAGGCCATGCATATCCCAAGGCCGGGTGCAAGGTGGGTGCAGGATCCAGCACGTCAATATCCAAAGAAATCAGACATGATCAGCACTGTGAATGGGAGCTCTCTGGTGTGCAGATCATGTCTGATTTTGTATAGCTTTCGCTGGTACAGCCTGATGTACACATAGATATGCACTATTGATTTACATTACAGCTAATGTGTATCATTTCAAGAAGGAAAATATTATAAGTGGAAAACGGTTTGAAGATTGCCATTGATCTTGGAGAGTTAGATTGGGGATGTGATTTTTACGCTATAACTTAAGAGCTCACTGCACAAATTATACACTCACATGAGTAGAAACAGACTTCCCAGGACGTGAGCTCAGCTGTGAGAATGGCAGATGGCAGCTGAAGTCCCAAATGAGTGGGACGCTGTACAACATGTCCCTCCCTGCTTCCCGTAGAGCTGTGGACGTGGGGGGCTGTCATGCATGGCTCAGGCGTCGGGCGGGGAATTTGTGCTAGGCTGCTGTCTTTGGGAAGCCCTGGGGTTAAGGACCTTAGAGGGCCTTCTCTCAGAGATTAGAGGTGGTACCTTTTGTGCATGCCGTGTTGCTCAGGATGAGTGTGTGTTTGTGTGTGTGTGTGTGTGCATGTGTATGTGTGTATGTGTGTGTGTGTGTGTGTTCGGCGGGGAGATGAAAAAGCAGTTAGAGCTGATCAGAATGAGGTAAGGCAGTTATATTTGTATCACATTGCAACCCTGTAGCGGTGCCCAGGTCCAGCAGCTGATCTGGGAGGAATTGAGTCCAGATCAGGAGCTGATATGCTGTGCAGATCCACAGAGTCAGCTGGGCAGCAGCTATAAGGACACAAGACACACACTAACATGGGCACATCGGCAACTCCTGCATTACCATACACATTGCTCGAACAAACACACATTTACATATGCAATTCACACACACACACACACACACACATGCGCACACACACACACACACACACTCATACACCTCAGTATGTTCCCCTTTGTCACACCTGGAATGAAAGTGGCTGATTATCAGTAACATTCTAATCCATTCGATCATTAATAACTCTCTTTTGTCATTTGTCAGGTGTATCTGTGTGTGTATCTGTGTGTATGTGTGTGTGTGTGTGTGTGAGTCTAGTGTGTGCATATGGCTCCCTTTGTTTGAGCTCTTTAGGGAACAGGAGCCATGGGAGCTCTGGATAGCCCCTGCTGAGCTGTAGCAGTGGAGACTTCATGGTAGTGTTGTTGAAAATATGGAGGGAAAGGATTTTCCTGGAGGGGGAGGGGATCGTCTGCCTTTTTCAGACACACAGCCTTAATTTTACATTAGTGTGAGCCTCTAGTGCCGCTTGGCTTTCTCACAAACACGCACACCCCGCTGGTGGAAAAACTTTCAGCTCTCCGGCCTGTCGCAAGGAGTTTGATCTCTACACATCAAGAGCAAGGGACCGTCTGAAAACGGCAGCGGCCCACAGCCCTCAGGAGAGTGTCTTAAAATACCAGCCAGTCAGAGCAGCGCTGGGCAGGCACCTGCTGCTTCGAACGCCTGCTGAGCTGACAGCTGTTTCAGATGCAGAGAGAGAGAGAGAGAGAGAGAGAGAGAGAGAGAGAGAGAGAGAGAGAGAGAGAGAGAGAGAGAGATGGAGTGGCACGAGGAAGGGAGGGGATTGGGTAAAGAGAGACACAGAGAGAGAGAGAGAGTACAGATGTGGGAAAGAGAGAGAATGAGAGAAAGGGCGTCTTAGGTCCTGTTGAAGGCCCAACCGTGAGAACACACTGACAGTGTGAATGCCTTAATGGTGCCACAGCTGAAAAGTGGAAGTATCTTTTCTTTTGTGTTTTGTGTCTCAGCAATACAGGATTTGATTATTATGACTGCCGCGCAGCGAAGCGGCGGTCATATAGGTTTAGTCAGATTTTGTATTTATTTATTTTTTTCGCATGTCCAAATGTCCCTCAAGGATTCCCTGGACACTGAAAAACCAGGGTAGATGAAACTTGGTGGGCATGTAACCCCATATGGATAGCATGGAACCATCGTTTTTCGTTTTGATCTGTAGCCCCCCCGCTGGACTGCACCCCCCGAAAGGAGGGTAGGGCAGACACAGTTTTCTGTGAATATCTCGAGAACCGTAAGGTTTAGGAGGACCATTTTTTTCTTGTATGTTGATCTCAAGGGGCCATGTCAACCTATTCCATAACCACTCATTTCATGTATAGCGCCACCTAGTTAAACACAAAAAAGTAAAAATGAGGTGTTGTAATCGCAGGTATCTGTGACCTAACATAGTCAAAACTGCACGAAATTGGAAGTGTAGGATCATTATGACACCCTCTGAATGTGCGCCAAGTTTCGTGGAATTCCGTTCATGGGGGGCCACACAATAAATTAATTTATGTTACTATACACCAACTGGCCTGTAGGTGGCCGGAGACAGTTTTCTGTGAATATCTCGAGAACCGTAGGGCCTAGGAGGTCCACCTTTTTTTGTATGTTAGTCTTAAGGGGGCATGTCAACCCATCCCGTTACCACTTATTTCAAGTATAGCGCCACCTAGTTAAAAATTAAAAAGCAAAAAATTAGGTGTTTTCATCACAATATCTCTGGCTGACATGGTCAAAACAGCACGAAATTGAAAGTGTAGGATCATTATGACACCCTCCGAATGCATGCCAAGTTTTGTGAACTTTCGTTCATGGGGGGCCTTACAATAAAATAATTTATGTGTACATTTAGTGACCGTACACCAACAAGGATTCCCGGGACACTGAAAGACCAGGGTACACGAAACTTGGTGGGCATGTACCCCCACATGGATAGCATGGAACCATCATTTTTCGTTTTGATCTGTAGCCCCCCCGCTGTACAGGACCCCCCGAAAAGAGGGTAGGGGAGACACAGTTTTCTGTGAATATCTTGAGAACCGTAGGGCCTAGGATGACCAATTTTTCTGTATGTTTGCCTCCAGGGGTCATGTTAACCCATTCCATGTGCACACATGTGCATAAACAGATACACATGCACACACATACATTCACAGTAATCATACGTATGACACATACTCACACAGTAGACATATGTACGCATGCATGCACATGCACAAACACACATACGCAGGCAAACAAACAAGCACACACACCCACACACACACACATAAACATAAACGTGTACACGCACACATGCACACAATTCAATAATTTCTCATAATTATGAACAGGCAAGATGGGGATGGGGTTGTATAAAATGAATTTTACATGTGAAATCTATGAACTAATCATGTTTTGGTACTTGTTGTCTAGCAGATACCAGTGAGAATTGAGTGTGGATAATGCAATTTAGTGAGACAGTTAGAATCATATAGGCCTTTTAGCGTGATTTATTTTTGTGGAAAAAATGTGCTGGACTGGGCGGCGGTCATATTTTGTACCGCTCTGCGGTACATCTAGTTTAAATTTGGCTGGTTTATCAGATTCTCAGTGTTTGTGTGTGTGTGTGTGTGTTTGTGTGTGTGTCATGGCGTTCTAGACTGAACCCTTTTTTGACCGAGGAGATTGACATTCCACAAACAGATTAACACTGCCCTCTTTCATGGCTGTGTCCACAACATCTCCATGGCCTAAAGTAGCCCTCTATTCAGCCTGGTTTGACACACATTTAAGGTAGCTCTCGCTTGTCACTTTACACAAATCTGCCCCCTCTCCCCTCCTTCTTCCTACTCCTCCCCCTTCTCTGCTTCTATTCTCTTCGCTCTTTTCTGAAAATAAACGCTTCCTTTCTCTGTGGCTGGCCTCCATTTTCTCTGTCTTCACTAAGCGACTGTTGCGAATGTCAAGCCAATGACAATGAAAGAGACACTTTCGGAAAGGGAGGTGGGGGTGCGGAGAGACGGGGTTACAACATTTCCAGTCTGCCAAAAACTCCTTGAGGACAGAAATCTTTTCATAGCGCGTCTCTTCTCTCCGTGCTCCGTGTCCCCGTGAACGCTCTCATACACTTGAAAAGCGCCGCAGCGGATTACCTTCGCTTAGTCATTCCCCAACCCAACGTCACACTCGCTCTAATCAATTATGGGCTGTTTGGCCTCAAAATGGCAGGCCCGTCGTCCATATTTGTTAATCTAGAAACCAAAAAGGGAGCTTTAACACGAGCCAGTCCGGGAGTGCCAGAGCGTGACTAATCCTCCTCCTTGCAGTATGGTGTCCGCGCCACACTGGGCCCTGACAATGGTGGGTTCGATTAAAAGTAGCCCACCTGAATGCGACACTGGCTGGCTCGCCAACACTCCTCAGGCTCAAAGTGGGCCGTCTGAGAAAGCACGCCGAGCCCTCACAGATGATTTCACAGCGAATTAGTAAATTCACGCTAATGTGATAGCGCGGGCAATTTTAACGTCTCATGCTGAATTAGTTGTAACTAGGACGAACAGACACTATTGTTTCTTTTTTTCGTAATTCAAGAATTGTGTCGATGATATTAACAGTTGTTACTTCTCCTTCAAAAAAGAGAGAGAAAATAGAAGAAAAATACATCAATCCACCTGGGGAATGTAGAATAGCCGTTTTTGTGATCCTCTCTGTATCCCTTTCTTTTTCTGTGAAAGGGGTGGATTTAGTCATGATTTGCATTCCAAATTTGGCTGGTTCATCTGATGACACGAGAGGGACTGAAAGTGCCTTATTATTCTGTTGTTATCCTCGTGGTTTGACAATCACAATTGTGGACCTCAAATAATAATCCCATCACAATTAAAGCAGATGAAAGAGCCTGTGCCTACATTTAGCTGATAATTATGGCGGCTGGTCCGACACTAAACTTGACTTTCCTTTTGAAAAACCTGCCAAAGAAAAATACCAATATCTCAGAACTTCACTGTGTTAAACCTCTGTGTTCACTTAAGACATGCCCTTGTGTGTACTTTTTTAACTTTAATTTTAACATGGATTCTTACTTGGAATTTAAATTGATAATTTAACATGTGACTTACTACTCAAAATGTAAATTTATAATATGAATCATGTTGGTCTGAATTATTTATGTGTATTTTATGTTTGAATCCAATTTAAAGTTATGTGAATAACATAATAATTGTACTGAACATAAATAATAAAACCTGATGGATAATAAATTGCTAGTTTGCCAAATGGGAAACATACCCTAATATGGCAAACCAATGTGCGGCAGTGACTCAAACCCAATGGACCTAGAAAGGCAGGGGTGTGAATAGAAAGTGTCAGAGCGAATAGAAAAATGGGATTGGACTACTGAACTTAAGCCAACCCTTCACCTTGGAGCTAACAGTCTGTGGGTCTGTGAACGCCACAAAGGCAACAAGCAGATGGTCAAATGGAGCTCTCTGCTAAAGCCTCCCTATAATGCTATCACTAGCAGGCTTATCATATAGCGCTCTGGCCCTTGTCGCAGCACAGGATTAAATGTCACGAGGAGCGTAATTGGATGTATATTTCACACGTTCCCTACAGTCAGCATGGCCTCACTCTGAACCCTTCCCAGTACTCTCTCATTCAGCGGCCAGTTCTCAGTACTTAATCTGAACACGGATGTTTCATTCACATCCTGACCCCTGCCTTCCACCTCCTAGAGTGTATAATTAATCTAATAAAAGTGCACTTGTGGAGGGCCACAGAAACTATATTAATCCACAATTAAGCCATGCTCATGGATGGGCCATCAAAAAGCTTTTACATTATATGGGCAATGACAGAGACGTGATTATAAGCCTAGGGACAGCTATGACAGGATCCCCAAAGATGGGAGCTGCTATCTGAAAAACTATGTCCAGGATGTGGCTCAGATGTGGCCCGGGTCCGATAGCGGTCCATCCCATCAGCTCAACAGCAGGCCCTGGTCCAAGTCTCAAGTACTGATGCCGCTGCTCAGTTACAGCTGTAGTTTAACATTTTAGTTGCAATGAATTTCATATGTTAAATCTGACAAAAAGCTTGTGGATGGCATCAATAAGCATGACAGATGTGAAACACTGGACTTATTGAGCGTAAATATTAGATTATTACTTTTATGATTGCTAAATTATTGATTAGGTGCATCTTGGTAAGAACAATCCAATCAATTTTTAATGAATCACATGGAGTATTTTGGAAATTAGAAAAAAAAAACAAGTTCTATCAGAAAGACTCAGGGAAGTATAATGAAAGTTAACACGTTTTAATCCATCAAAGGATACACAAAATACATAAGCAACAATAAGAGTCTTTGGCGTAGGCCTCGTCCTTGGTCCAGGTCACTGAATGTGCAGCCCCTTGCAGATCCTGCCGGAATGCAACGGCAGGTGGTGGAGCCTACCCCCCGGACAAGGCCAAACTGGTGGTGGTTAGGGAGGGAGGGAACATCGAAAATCGGCACCTGAAAGCAACATGCAGGTGCAAAGTCATGTCATTATAAAGACTGATGCAGACAGGTGATTGGACTGAAGTAATGAATGATGAGTGACCAATTAAGGCTTCCTGACAGAACTAAGGCTTACGCTTCCATTTCTATCAGAAAGACTCAGGGAAATAAAATGAAAGTTAACACATGTTTTAATCCATCAAAGAATACACAAAATACATAAGCAACAATAAGATAGTCTTTGGCGTAGGCCTCGTCCTCGGTCCAGGTCACTGAATGTGCAGACCCTTGCAGATCCTGCCGGAATGCAACGGCAGGTGGCAGAGCCTACCCCCAAAGAATAAGAAATAAAGATACCCACCAGAAATGTTTAGATGGTCATCCTCTCTGAAATAGAGCATAACAATATTAAACAGTGCATGTTGTAACCCAGGAGATGAATCAGAGAAAGCAAGAAAGAGTATCCGATGACCTGAATAAATATACTATTAATGAGAACTCATGATTTGATAATAATTCAACCACCTGTAACTCAAAGATTTAAGATTGATTTGGTGCTATAGAAGGGAATCGAGCTTGCAGATGTCGTTAACTAACATGTAAATTTAAATGCAAATCAGGTTTCTCAGTATAGGATACTTGCATATGTATACAAGGAATTTGGTCTCTGCATTTATCCCACCTGTGAATTAGTGACCACAGATCACACAGTGAACACACAGTGAGGTGAAACGCACACACTAACCCAAAGCGGTGAACTGCTTTGCTACAACAGCGCTCAGGGAACATTGAGGGGTCAGGTGCCTTGCTCAAGGACGTTTCAGCTGCTCCTACTGGTCGGGGATCAAACCGGCAACCCTCAGGTTGCAAGCCCGAAGCCCTAACCAGTAGGCCACAATTGCCCCCCAAATGACATGCAGGGCAATGAGCTTGCAGTTGCAGATGCTCAGGGTCAGAGCAGGGGAATAGAGCCTGCAGTTGCAGATGCTCAGGGTCAGAGCAGGGGAATAGAGCCTGCAGTTGCAGATGCTCAGGGTCAGAGCAGGGGAATAGAGCCTGCAGTTGCAGATGCTCAGTCAGAGCAGGGGAATAGAGCCTGCAGTTGCAGATGCTCAGGTACAGTGCTGCAGGATTGAGCTCGCAGTTGCAGATTCTTGGGGTCAGTGCAGCGGGACAGAGGTTGCAGATGCTTGGGGCAGTGAAGCAGAAATAGAGCTTGCCGTTGCAAATGCTCAGGGTTAGAGCAGAAGAAATAGAGCCTGCAGTTGCAGCAGCTCATGATTCATGATTCGATGCATGGTGGCCCGAGTTGGCCTTATTCGAGCAGCGGTACGAATGAGACAACCCACAAGCACCCAGACCCAGTGCACAAGGTGCCAGCTGCACAAATACCACCAAGCCATACGAAGCGAAGAAAAGATGAATAAAGTCAGATTAAATTGAGTACATGATTACAAGACAGAATAAATCTGATTTAAGGACAACCCCTATTAAAAAGTGATGACCGTTTCTGTGAGCAAGCCGCATCCTGCAACAGAATGAAGCTAAAGCAGACCCAAGGGCAAGGTGAAATGAGGGAGGTCATGCTTTTGCACGTTGCTCTTGGAAAAAAACCCAAAATAAGATGAGCAGCATAGGTAACGTTAGCTAAACAAGACAAGAAAACATGAATATTAGACATTGGCCATGGGTAATAGTTCTTTAGAATAGGGATCGAGGAATAAGAACAGCTCATGGAGATGAGTGCTCTCCCGAGTGTAAAGATGAGCATAACCAGCATTGGTAATGCAGAGGTCGATTCGAAGTGCAGGAGCTTGCATAAGCTCAGTTCTTGCGATGCAAGAATGTGGTGCAAATGTGGTGCAAGCACCCGTGGATTTGTGCTGATTTGACGAACGATGCGATTCGAGACGACTGCCGAGTCGTCAATGATGAGCCTATATGTCGAAGTCGATTGAGAAGTGTTGTGCTTACTAAGAAGTGAAATGGATAGGCATGAAATGTTGTGACTAAACGTGCTGTGGTTTGAGCTTGCAGAAGCCGACCAGGGGCGGCGGTGCGTATGTGACTATTAAGTATTTGGTCTCTGCATTTATCCCAATCTGTGAATTAGTGAAACACACTCAGCACTCAGTGTGAGGTGAAGCACACACTAATCCCAGCACAGTGAGCTGCCTGCAACAACAGCGGTGCTCGGGGAGCAGTGAGGGGTTAGGTGCCTTGCTCAAGGGCACTTCAGCCGCTTCCTACTGGTCGGGGTTCGAACCGGCAACCCGCCGGTTCCAAGTCCGAAGCGCTAACCAGTAGGCCACGTCTGCCCCTTCATCTGCCTCTTCACACCAGTCTTCCCTACTTAAAGAATTTTGGCCTTGATCGATATTCGAGAGAGAGAATAAATGATATTTGAGTTAGAAAGAGGATCAACGATATTCGAGAGTGAGCTTCGATAAACGATTTGAGTGCAGTCCAACTATTTCTGGCTGCCATCTTGGAAACTAGCCTTGAAATAGATTTCTTTCTTTGCACCATTTATTTTGCCATGTTAAAATAAATACAAATTGATGAAGTTCTACAGCAAAAATCTTTTTTCTTACATTTGATGTGGTGGCCATCTTGGAAAATGGCCTCCATGTTGGATTTTCAGGTGGCTAATGTGCTTTCCTCAAAAAGTAGGTTCTAGTGATTATTTCTGCCAATTTTGGTGCTTGTATCACAAAGTGAACGATTTTCCTGGAATATGGACTTAACTGCCGCACTAGCAGTATTGGCCTGAAGACTTTGTGCTTGCTAGAGGTGTTGCTCTTCCGGCAGAGAAAGAGTTTGTGGAAAGCTCTAGTAGGCTACTAGTCCTTACAGCCTGAAGACCTGCAAGGAGGAATGGAGTGGTTAGAGAGGAGACATACAGAATAGCATACATACAGAATTTTCGAAAGGACCTAGCACACCGGCAAATAAACAGCCATGAAATATTTACATTGTCATTAGTTAAAATCAACAATATATGGGCCTACATTGTGTAACGTCGGCGCACAAGACATTGTTAGCGTTCTCCCACGCAGGGCATGCTGGGATACGGGAGCGAACAATTGGGGTTTATGTCTGTATTTCTCCTAAGTTATGAGCAGGGACGGATTAAACAAATATGGGCCCCTGTGCACAATATCAAAAAAGGCCCCCTCCCCCTGACCGTGACGTGCGCGGGGGCGTTTGCGCATGCACGTGCAAGTGACGTGCGCATGCAGCCAGCGCTTCTCCCTTTGCTGTCGCTGTGCAGGCTGGTGCACAATTTCACACAATGAAAATGTAGTAGCCTACAATGTCATATTATAACTCAGGCCCACACATAAATGAATTCCAGCAGCTGTTTTTATTATTAGGCTTTAATCTCCCTTTGCTGTCCAAACAGTCTACAGCAACAGTTTTCACTAAACGGACCGGACACAGTTGTCATATCTGACGGACCGGTAGCAGGGACGTTGATAGTATTTTGTGAGAGCTGGTGCTGATACAATTTCGAAATTCTGGTTGTTAAATATACCCTTTTAACGCAGTTTGGAAGGGGCATACAAACTTTAACAGAGCAAGCAGGGTCCGTTTTCTGTCTGACTCCGGTGACGTGAACATTGGCTACCTGCATGATAAGGTTTTCACTTCACTGCTGCTTGACACTACCTTGCATGGAGACATATTTCACGTTAACAGTGGAGATGTTAGCAAAACTATAGCGTTTGGTAAATGATGCAGATCTCCCTAATTAATTTCTTTGCGCAACAGCCCACATTTTGCACTCACTCTAGCGAGACGAGTGAAATAAGTGTAGCCTATCTGTCATCAGCATCGCCATAGGCTATTTGCTACGATATAAGCTACTGTTAGGCCTACAACAAGTCGCGATTTATTAGGCTATCCAAACGCTATGCTGTTTTCATGAACATTGCAGGAATCCACTTCATTCACCTATCCACGAGTGGGTCAGTTCCACTTTCGCAAACACGCATACACATTGAATGAGCACTCATAGCCTACCACTTCCACCTAATGTTATGCCTCTATATGTTATGAATTAAGAAGTATTTATTGATCAGGAAAACATTTAGTTTATTTTTCTTTCGGTCCGCGGTTCCCTAACACCATTCAGTTGTGCCGCAAATTAACAGACAGAAGCACCGGGCATAATCTAGCCTAAATTCACGGCAATTTTTTTTTTTTTTTTAAATCCGAGGGCCCCCATTGGCTGAGGGCCCCTGTGCACGTGCACAAGCCATGATCCGTCCCTGGTTATGAGTGTAATGTTAGCGTCTTTATTGTAACATGTTTCCCTTTTAGTTCTCCATCTTGTGTGATCCTTTTTGTGTGGGGGCTGCGTCCTCCCCTGTGTGTGTGTGTGTGCTTGACCTGCTCCGTGTGTATCGTGTTCTGTGTCTGTGTCTCTGCTCTCGTTCTCAGCTAATAAACCTTTTGATTGGACAACTGTGTGTGTTGCTATCAAATCGTTACAATATTATGTCAGACACATTTAACCATGACAGTAACAGACAATGACACGATAATGATCAGCCAGACATGAGAATGAAAATGGATTAATCATGGCCTTCAGGTGCATCGGAAATATTATGGGTTAATGACGATAGTATAGCCCTGCAGACAATACCAACAGGCCTACCATAAATCTCTGCAAACTAACATCCCGTCTCCTGCACTGCAGTCATAAACAGACCAGTGCACTGCAGCAAACAAGGAAAGCGGCCTACTTTTGTCCCTGTTGGCCTTCCATACACAACAGTAGCCTAACCAGCGAGCCAATTTGCCTAGGATGTGGACCTAGCAAAGCTGTATTATAGCAGGGAAACCATCGCGAGTGTCGATAGGCCTACAGTAACTGGAATAACTGAGGGTTAAGAGGGTTCCGTGTGTTTATGGTGACAGCGTAGCCTAATAAGTCTGACGTTTTCCGTCAGAAGGTTTAGCGACCAATTGCATTGTTAGCGATAGGAACGTAAACATCATTAAGCAACTATCTTAACGAGACTAGGGTAAAAAAGAGAAACCCTCAAAAGCCGTGGAACTTGTTTCTTTCCGTTGATAAGACCAAGCGGACAACCTGAACAAGTGGCAACAATTTGGCCTACCTACTCTCCGACGTTTACGAGAGATATATCCTCCTACATTAATGGAACCCCGAGACTTTGGTGATGCATCCAAAACAGTTGAAAGCGAACGTAAGGTAAGATCTGTGACTGCAAGTTAAAGTTTTGGCGAAGTGAATGACTAGCTACCCATGCATGGATACGGAACATCGAAAATCGGCACCTGAAAGCAACATGCAGGTGCAATGTCATTATAAAGACTGATGCAGACAGGTGATTGGACGGAAGTAATGAATGATGAGTGACCAATTAAGTCTTCCTGACAGAACTAACGCTTACGCTTCCATTTCTCATTAAACAGTGTGAAATATCAATTTGGGATTTCAGTCAAATAGACCCTTGAGCTCCTAACAGAATTGAATGCTGAATTGAATGCTGTCATTTCTAACACTGCTTTCATGATGAATGCCTTTTTTTTCTTACAGTAACTGTGACATCATGTTCTCTCCCTCAACAGGCATTTCCTGTTTAAGACAGGCACTGGCACCAACTCCCTCTTTGCGGCGGCAGCCCCTGGCTACGCCATGGCAGCCGGCTCGGTGTACACCCACCCGGCCCGTCCTCTGCCCAGAAACACCCTCACCAGGGGGGCCTTCAAGTTCAAGAAGTCTCCAAAGTACTGCACCTGGAAATGCACTGCCCTCAGTGCTGTGGGAGTGGCCATCCTGCTGTCAATCATACTCTGCTACTGCATAGGTTTGTTCATATGTCCATATGTGTGTGTGTGTGTGTGAGCTGCTCCCAGGTGCTTGGTTTTAAACAGCCCCTCCCCCTCTCCTCTCCCTTATCTGCCAATTTTTCTCTTCTCTCACACATGATTTCCTTTTTATTCTCAACACACACACACACACACACACACACACACACATACACACACACACACACACATTATTTATTTTTTAATATCCCTGTGTGTCCCTGTTTCTCTTTCTACTCCTTCCTTTTGTGGATTTCTTCTCCCGGGTGTGTGTGTGTGTGTATCTCTCCGTTTCCACACATTTCTATTCTATTTCTATTCCCTCTATTTCTACCCCAATCCTATTCCAGCCTTCTCCTTCTGTACCATTTTTTTTCCAGTTTTTTTTAAACTTCAGTCCTAGTTATTTCACAAAGTACATCCCCCCACAGACAGTGATACACTCATACATCCCATGGACACATACGTGCAATAATCCGCCTACACACACAGGCACACACGCACACACACACACACATACATACATACACATACACACTGTACAAACCTACATGCTCATACTCTTTCAAACACAGATAGATAAAACCAATTGCAGTAATCCCAAACAGACACACATAAATGCACACACACACACACTTTTTGAAAACTAGCATTACCTTGGCAGATCAATGCCAAGGAAGTGAGGAAACCAGAGCTGGCTTCCGCCATCCAGGGAACTTTGAAGAGGAGTTTTCCTGAGCTCAGTTCCCACTTTACTCCTGACAACCATCTCCAGAGAGGTGTGCTACCACACACACCAGAGAGAGAGGGAGAGAGGGGGGGGATGGTGGGTGAAGAAGGAAGGGGCGGAAGAAGAATAAGAGAGAAAGAAAGAGAGAGTGAGAGAGAGTGAGAGAGATAAAGAGAGAGAGTGGGTAAAGGAAGAAATGAAAACAGAGTGCTTTATTATAAAAACAAGCAGAGAGTCGATGAGAATATAATTTAAAGTACTATACCTCTCTCCCTCCCTCCTCTTTCACTCTCTATTTCTCCCTCCTCTTTCTCTCTCTCTCTCTCTCTCTCTCTCTCTCTTTCTTTCTTTCTCTCTCTCATTCTCTCCTCTTTCTCCCTCTCTCTCTTTCTCTCCCCTTTCTCCCTCTCTCTTTATCTTTATCTCCTCTTTTTCTCTCTCTCTCTCTCTGTTTGATCTTTGTCTCCTCACTTGTATCTGCGTGGGAGATGGACTCTGCTCACACACACAGACATACACACACACACACACACACACACACACACACACACACACACACACCTGTGTGTGGGAGGTGGACAGACACTGTGCTGCTACACTGACTCAAGCAGCTGCTGCCTGCACCACAGTGTGACACTGCTGGGGTTGAGCACACACTCAAAGACCAGGAGATCATAGGCCTATCACCGGGGATAAAACACACAGACACACACACACACACACACACACACACAATGGCAATTTCTCTCAGCGTCCAAAACAAATTTCTCCTTGGGGAGACAAATAAAGTGTGTGTGTGTGTACTTCCTCCACAGCTATGCATTTGTTGGGCCTGAACTGGCGTCTGCGTGATGCGGAGACCCATGCCTTTGAGAACGGACGCTCCAGGGCAGTTCCCACGCCCACTGCTGCTGTAACCACGCTGCCATCTCCAGACAGGGGTACGGATAATAAGAATGGCTCATCCCATAATACTTCCACAACATCACCCCAACAACATAACGGCATGAAGGCAAAACTACGTCAGAGTACTGCCAATTATTTGTCTCTCACGATCCACCTAATCCACCCTGTGTGTGTGTGTGTGTGTGTCTGTGTGTCTGTGTTTTGTGTGTGTGTGTGTGTGTGTGTGTGTGTGTGTGTGTGTGTGTGTGTGTGTGTGTGTGTGTGTGTGTAAAGCTATGTACCATCGTTCTGGAATGGTAGCAGTCACACATCTCTCCTTAGGCAAGTGAACTCAGCTACCTTGACTCTGCCTACATTCAACACAAACCGATATCAGTGTTTAAAGTGCCCTCGAGAAGTACCTAATCTTCGTCATCAAATCGGATAATATTCAGCATCATTATTTGCTCCCCTGGATAAATAAAATGTTTGGCTAATAGAAACTGTTCAGCATCATTTTTAATATCCTGTACCAGAAAATAGATTGTTGCTATGGCTTTTCCTTTGATACCATCAGGCGTCAGGCCACTGGACATTGAGAAGGATTAAGTTGATCTGATATCTGATCTGCTAAAATATAGTTCTCTCAGCCTGTTCATTTAAAATAGTATTTAAACACGCAGAGTGAGAGCTTCAGTGAGAGAATGCTCTGGGAATGGGATACATGAAGACATGTTCCTGAATCTTGTCCCTTTGGGCCTGCTGTAGTTTAAGAGAACATATGAATCTATCTTGTCCATTTGGGCCTGCCATAGTTTAAGAGTGCATCTGAATCTATCTTGAATCTATCTTGTCCATTTGGGTCTGCCGTAGTTTAAGAGTGCATCTGAATCTATCTTGTCTCATTGGGCCTGCCGTAGATTAAGAGTGCATCTGTACTCACAAATGGCCTCCTCTATCTGTTAGTCTTTGGATAGGATGAAAATGCACCTTCTGCAGTCGTGTGTGAATTGCAAGTGCGATGGTATCTCGTTTTGAGCAGGTTTTAAAAAATAGGCCCAATTAACCCTTAGAACCCGATTGACGCAAAGTGCGTCAAAAAACACACCCTTTCTTCTCTGTTACATTGCTCCGCGACTGTTCATCACAACGAGATAAAACCTTTATTTTATGACAGAGAAGAAGTGGGGCTTTCCAAAGAGACTAGGCACTTGTCTGTACAATCAAGTATGAAAATTAAAAAAAATCATGAAATTAAATAAAATTGCATCATATTTAAAGTCTATACTTCTCTGCGTTCACCTGCGCACCCATTACTCTCGTTTGAATTACTCGCGAACCCGTGATCGCATAGATATGGCAAGCATATCTGATGAAAGAGGAGAAACAGGGCTATCCATTGGGACCATGGATATCGATCTTTCTGGCTTATAAAAACAAACGAAGTGACTGCAAAATATTAACGTCATGTACACAAACCAACGCTGCACACTTATTACTCTCGGAGTAATTACTCGCGGACCCGTGATTGGATATATATGCCACGTATGTTAGATGAAAGAGGAGACACAGAGCTATCATTTGATACCAAATACATCCTTCTGGGTTATAAAACAGACGAAGTGACAGCAAAATAATAACTTCATATAGCTGGACTTACCCCTAACGTTTTTGTCTGTTTTGTGGCAAAGCATGTTTATAATCCAACGCTATCGTGTGTTTCTCTATGGCAAAACATGTTCATAATCCGGTTTTGAGATCCTAGCAAATTCCTGCATGGCATCCAATTCAAGGCTCACATTGCATCCCAATTTGTTCAACAAAGAAACACCTTTTTTGCCTTCACTTTGTTCATGGCAATGCAGTAAAAAGTTGAGAATCATCATGAGTGCATACACCATAGTCACACATGCTAACAGGCAAACTGGGGTCAAGTCATGTCAGAACAGTTCGTGTCACAGATATGGGCAGAATGGTCATTTTTCATAGCTAAATAAAAAATGGCATTTATTTCCGTAAATCACACATCACATATTTCTGTAAATTGCTCAGCCCCAGAGTATCCCTCCAACATGGCAATCATATTGCCCGTTTCAGGACAGTCTGCCCTACACACATGAAATGCATGTAGAGCTATGAGCTTGCTGTGGTGAGATACAGGTCAAAATATAAGAATTTTTATAATATGATTTAAAAAATAAAATCAATGCTAGTACTAATACATGAAATGATGGCAGATCTGGATAGCCTAGACTCTGCTGAAAAAAACAATATATAATATGTGTGTGTGGCACTTACAATGACCAGAATAAATCCTTATGAATAAAGGTAGTGAAAATGCCCTAAAAACAGCTTAGGGTTCTAAGGGTTAATGAAGGTGTGTATGTGTGTTTGCATGTGTGTGTGTGGTGTGTTTGCATGTGTGTGTGTATAAATATGTGTATGTGTATGTGTGTGTGTGTGTGTGTGTGTGTATGTGTGCGCACGTGTGTGTTTGTGCGTGTGTGTGTGAGTGTGTGTGTGCGTGCGTGTGTGTGTAAGAGATGTTGAGTGGTCTTACATGAATAAAAGCCAGCCATTTCCTGCTTCTCAAAGCGCCGTATTGTTTCTGTTGGAGCTGGATGTGGATGGAGGCCCTGACTGGATGGAACATTTTCTCATTGGAAATCAATAAAATTTGTTGGCCACCTTCTGGGGAATAATCTGAAGGCAGTTTAAAGACGTGCTAAAGTACATTTTATTCCTCACCGCTGTTTTTTTAATGCCTTCCACCGCGGTGTGGGCAGCTGAGGCAGTGGGCAGTAAAAGATGCGGAATGGAGGCAGTTATAGCGGAATGTCTGCTTCCCTCCCTCCCTCTCTCCCGCACGAAAGGGCTCAATGTCTGAGCAAGACTCTTTAAAGAGTCCGTTTGAAGCCTTCCCGCTCCGTTAAGGTCAGGCGAAGAAGCCTGCCCACTCCGTTAAGGTCCGGCGAAGAAGCCTCAAGGCCTGAGTGAGTTTTAGAGGTTTTGGGGGTAGAGAGGCTGGCAATGGTCAGGGCGTAATGCTGGACACACTGTTAGCTGCGCTGGACAATGGTTGGACTTTTCAGTTTTGGTGTGGAGATGTAAAGGTGTGTTCAGAGTGTGATTGATAAAACCGTAAGCCTTGTGTGTGTGAGGTTGCTTTTGTGTGTTTAGAGTGCAATTGATAAAACCTTAGGCCTTGCGTGTGTGAGGTTGTTTTTGTGAGTACAGGGTGAACACGTTGAGATGAAGGTCTTGTATGGGTATTGAGTTTGTTCCAGTTTGTAAAATATTCAAGGACACAAACCGGCATCAGACAGATGGGTCCCCTCTGCTCAAGAACTCTTCCTTCCGTTACAAAATAAGTTTTTCCGTGCTTGTTCTATCTAGAAGATTCAGGCCTTGGGTTCTGTAAAGCACCTTGAGACAATATATACAGTACAATATAAATGTATAACATTGTATTGAGTTGTTCAGTGTATAAGTATAAGTATATACTCTTTTGATCTCGTGAGGGAAATTTGGTCTCTGCATTTATCCCAATCTGTGAATTAGTGAAACACAACTCAGCACACAGTGAACACACAGTGAGGTGAAGCACACACTAATCCCGGCGCAGTGAGCTGCCTGCAATAACAGAGGCGCTCGTGGAGCGGTGAGGGGTTAGATGCCTTGCTCAAGGGCACTTCAGCCGTGCCTACTGGTCGGGGTTTGAACCGGCAACCCTCCGGTTACAAGTCCGAAGCGCTAACCAGTAGGCCACGGCTGCTGTGTTTGTCAGTATTGGGGTGCAGCTCTCGAGCACTGTGACTTAGAAGACGACATGCTGTGTTCAGTGTGTGATCATCACGTTCTCAGACACTGGCAGGGTTCTGGGTGAGTTTGTCATGGATGCACCAATTCTGCTCAAACAGGGTGGCAAAGACATCAGCCCGTGTGTATGAGAGAGTCTGAACGCTAAGACCAGGACATGGTGGTGGTGGTGGACATGGTGGTGGAGGTGGACATAGAACATATGTAAGCAGTGCTGTAGACATGGTGGAGGTGGACATGGTGGTGGTGGTGGTGCCTTCGTCTGACACCTGCATGCCTCCCCACCTGTGCGTGTCACTGGCACACACATTCATCCCCACACACACCTGGGTCGGAGGCGTGCGTGCATATGCAGATAGGACATAATGAGAGTGAGAAATGAATATGTACGGAGAGGAGTGCACCTGCAGCCATAGACTGACCTGCTCCCCTGTCCTACTGTACACACACACACACCTCCTCTCTGCCTCTGTTTCTGCATTTCTTCCCCTCTCTTTATCTCCTTACCCCGCCCCCCCCTCTCTTAACAATGACATCCCTCTCTCTCTCGCTCTCCAATGAGAGCCTTTCTCTCATGCTCTTTTGTTCACCCCTCACATTCTCAGTTTCATCTCTAATAAATGTCTTGTTATGTCTTTCTATCAGACTCTACCCATTCCAGACCTCCATGCCCTCATGATCTCTGTACATTCTTCACACTTATCCACTAATCCATGCCCACATTCCCCTCACCACTCACACAATTCCTGTCATCTTCATTTCCCTGTAGTCTTTAGGCAGACTTTATTCTGACCTCCAAGTGTACAAGGTACAGTTGTTTACTGGGAAAAAAAACAATAAAAAGCAAACTGAAATGAAAGCAGTCCTGTAGGACAGTTGTACTGGACAGATGTACAGTACGTAAGCAGTGCTGTAGAACATATGTAAGCAGTGCTTTAGAACATACGTAAGCAGTGCTGTAGAACATATGTAAGCAGTGCTGTAGAACATATGTAAGCAGTGCTGTAGAACATATGTAAGCAGTGCTGTAGAACATATGTAAGCAGTGCTGTAGAACATATGTAAGCAGTGCTTTAGAACATATGTAAGCAGTGCTGTAGAACATATGTAAGCAGTGCTGTAGAACATATGTAAGCAGTGCTGTAGAACATCAGTCCAGTAGGATATATTGTATGTAAGTGGCAAAAAAAAGAGAAAGAGATTCTTTAACGTGTTCTACCATTGCTGTCATGCCTATCTGTTTATTTATCTCTCTCCTCTCTCTCCCCCCTCATCCACTCTCCCCCTCTCTTCCTCCTCTCCCCTCTCTTTCTCTCCCTTCTTATCCTCCCCCTCTCTCCCGCTCTCCCTCCCTCCCCCTCTCCTATCTGCAGGTCGGACAGCTGTGTCTCCTCAGCATGAGAATGTGACTTTGGACACGGGTCAAGTGGGGTTGGGGCAGAGGGCAGGCCAGATCGTCCCCCCTGGCGTCTTCTGGCGCTCGCGATTGGCCATGGAGGAGCCCAACTTCCTCAAGTTCAACATCTCCATCCACAAGAACGCCCTGATTGGTGTCTACGGGAGGAAGGGCTTGCCGCCCACCCACACACAGGTGAGCAAGAGCAGGACAGGGCACTCTGGCCGCCCACCCACACACAGGTGAGCAAGAGCAGGACAGGGCACTCTGGCCGCCCACCCACACACAGGTGAGCAGGGGCAGGACAGGGCACTCTGGCCGCCCACACACACATAGGTGAGCAAGAGCAGGACAGGGCACTCTGGCCGCCCACCCACACACAGGTGAGCAGGGGCAGGACGGGGCACTCTGGCCGCCCACACACACAGGTGAGCAAGAGCAGGACAGGGCACTCTGGCCGCCCACCCACACACAGGTGTGCAGGGGCAGGACAGGGCACTCTGGCCGCCCACCCACACACACGTGAGCAAGACTAGGACAGGCCACTCTGGCCAAAGCCTGCAGTCTGAGGGTGGGGGGTGAGGGGTTTTGACATATGCACCTGTGTTTCTTAGGTGCGTGCATGCGTGCGCGTGTGTGCGCGCGTGTGTGTATTCAGTCATTTGAACACAACACCATATATTGGTGTAAGTGTTGCTTTTTTCATGCTATGTTATGGTAACCTATTTTCAGTCAATAAATGTAAAATGTGAATGTAAATCAGGTTTCTCGTCCATTTGGTCTCTCCATTTATCCCATCCGTGAATGAGATAAATCCTCCCAGGACTTTTACAGGCTTTTCCCAAATCACGGAAGAAACGTCGACGCAGCGGTATAGTAGCAGATGCAGAGGCAAGTGTTATTTAAATAAACTCCTTAAAACTCCTGGTGCACTTACAAACTTTCTAATGCCTCGTTATTGCCGCTAAAGGTCATAGTTGTACTGTAGAAGTTTCGTACCATTCAGGGCATTATTAGTGGGGTAATTTACGAGATAAAAGTTGGTTCCATTACGACTGCAGAACGTCATTAGTTTCTGACAGCGTTACTCGACCAGGGTTCGACCAAGGGAAAACAGGTTCTGGGAGGGTGTTTGGCTCGGGGTCATGGTGAAAAGGACCCTAGGGTGAAATTACTCCGAACCATCGCTTTAAGAGTTTTCTCTTGAAACCTATTCACAAACCTGCCGAGACCAAGTTTTAGTAAGGAAAAAGGAGAAGTCCTAAGATAAGGTCAGAGCTCTGTTGCTATGGTTGACGTCTAGACTCATGCACCAGCTTGCTTGCGCTTCCCTCCATGATTGTGATTGGTTGATGAGTGACAGGTCTGGGGTAACTGGTAGGCTGTGTGAGGACTACAGAGGACGAGAGATAAATAGCTTAATAAATAAATAAATAAATAAATAAATAAATACATACATACAAAAATTAATAAATAAAGACATAGATAAATAAATACATACATACAGTACATACAGTATATGCATACAGTACACAAGAATTGCACAAGACGCCCAGAAGGTCATTGCTTTTCCAAACCTGATCAAATCCATTTGAATGTAGGTTTGATTTTCTTTGGAACTGTTGGTGGATTTGCTGTGCTCATTGCATTTTCACAGCAGTGGGTTTGTATGCACGTCGATGCTGATAGGAGAGCATCTCTGACATGCCCGCCAAACTGTAGAAAACTACTTCAAAAGCCTGTTGCACATCATTGCACACCATTGCGACCAAACTTGTCATTCAGTCAGGAAACCGTAGCAACACATTGCAAAGCGTTTCGATTTTGAACATGCCCCAAATTTTGACTCACTAACCCAAAATTCTGACATCTCTGAATTTGTACTTAGTTTGAGGCTAGGAAGAAAAACAGACAGGTGTCATAACAGAGAGAGAGAGAGAGAGAGAGAGAGAGAGAGAGAGAGACGGGTTTCAATCTCTCTTCAGCCAACAGTGTACAGTGTCTATTGGTCTTTGGAAAGTTAATTCAGGCTACTTCACCTAAATAGCTCAAAAACAATGAAATACAAAAAAAATATAAAAAAAAAAACCTTTACAATTTCAAAGTTCATTACAGTTCAGTGAAATTAATTAAAATAATTAAGCAAATGATCTTTATGTAACCCTTTTCACCTGAGGGCTTCTTGGCTGACATGAAAGGGCTTTTTTGTGTTGCTCTGAAGTGTCTGGTCAGTCCTGAGATTAGCTGAGCAGCAGATAGCCACTCGGTGTTCACAGCCACTCTACAAAGCCAGCCTCATCACACGCTTTCATGCTCAGCCTTCAAAGGCTCTGGCTGAGATACACACACACACACACACACACACACACACACACACATTCACACACACACTCTCTCTTTCTCTCTCCCACACACACACATACACACACACACACACACACACACACACACACACACACACACACACACACACTCTCTCTCTCTCTAACACACACATACACACACACTCTCTCTCTCTCTCACACACACACACACACACACTCACTCTCTTTTACACACACACACACACACACACACACACACACACACACACACACACACACACACACACACACACACACACACAGACACACACTCACTCACTCTCTCTTACACACACTCACTCTCTCTCTCTCTCTCTCTCCCTCTCACACACACACACACACACACACACACACACACACACACACACACACACACACACACACACACACACTCTCAGGCACCCACAGGGCCTTCTGGGCTGCTGCAGCTTCTTTAGTTCCTCTCTTTCTTTGGGGACATTCAGAGCCAGAGTGGTGATATTTTGGGATCAGTAAACGCTGGATCTGGTGTGCAGTCGCACGGTGAATGTCAAAGATTTTTCCTGTAACTAACTAAGAGGGAGTTCTTCCTGCCCATGGCTCACTGTAA
Source organism: Alosa alosa (assembly GCF_017589495.1). Lineage (NCBI taxonomy): Eukaryota > Metazoa > Chordata > Actinopteri > Clupeiformes > Clupeidae > Alosa > Alosa alosa. Next base: position 24,256,939 of record NC_063202.1, read on the forward strand.
TGGGTGAAGGCCATGGGCTCTGCAAAAGACACTGCGACACTGTGAATTGTCAGTGCTCTACATAGATCAGTCGTGAACGTGAATTGGACAGATCCAGCCTTGACCCTGGCCTCGTCCATTCATTTGAGAGCGAACTCTCCTGTTGTGTGGAGTTTTTCTTGCTCTTTCTTTGATGAGAGAAAGTGGAGGGTGTTGTGATGGAGGCATCTCTTGACGGAGCCTCGGCTGCTGTAGTTGTGCTGGAGTGTTCAATTTAAGTCTGTGCTGGCCTGATAAAATTGTGTTAACAAATGTTGCTGCTGACTGTGTTGCTGAATAGACATGACACAGGAGCCGTGTTTAAATGTCATTAGTACAGGCTAATTGTTTTTTTCCGTCATTCTTTTTTTTTTTGATCGACTTACAACAACAAGTAACAACAAATGCCCACAAATAGCCAGCTTTGTAATTATATGGGAATGAGTGCAAATCTGAGTAGAGGCTGAACCCCTTTAAGCCCCAGCCCTTAGAAGGCATGTGAGAGAGAGAAAACCTGGAGAGAGAGAGAAAGAGAGAGTGGGAGAAAAGGAGAGAGAGAGAGAGAGGGAGAGAGAGAGAAAGTATTATTTTAGCGAGGCAATCAGTGTGTGTCCTTGAGCCAGCGGTAACGGCAGCGTGGTGCTCACCTTGAGGAGGTGCTTTGTCAGGGCGCAGGAGAGTGGTGAGAAGTGATGGCTGGGGGGATGGATCTGTTCTCTTGCGCACTCCTGGCCTCCCAAACATGCCTCTCTCTCACAGTCACACAGGGGGATGGACCATAGCACTGCAGTCATCATCTCTCTCTACTCTAGTTTCCTCTTCTATATCTTTTCTTCTATTCTCTTCTCTTCTCTTCTCTTCTCTTCTCTTCTCTTCTCTTCTCTTCTCTTCTTTTCTCTTCTCTTATCCTCCAATCCTCTTGTTTCTTTGCTCACTCCTTTCTCCTCTCTTCTCTTTTCTCTTCTTGTCTTCTCTCGCCCTGTACACTGGTTTACTCCTTCCACTTCATCTCTGTGTTTTGTCCTCTCTTCTTTTCTTCCCCCTCTTCTTCTCTTCTTCCCCCTCTTCTCTTCTTCCCCCTCTTCTCTGCTTCACCCTTTTCTCTACTTCTCTTCTGTCCCCTCTCATCTGCTGCATTTTCTTATGTCTTTCCCACACTACTGTTTCCCCCCTCTGTTTTGTTTCAGATGTGTTTCCTTTCACTCCATGTTAAAATAAAAATGTGTGTGTGTGTGTGTGTGTGTATGTGTGTGTGTGTGTGTGTGTGTGTGTGTGTGTGTGTGTGTGTGTGTGTGTGTGTGTGTGTGTGTGTGTGTGTGTTTAGAATTAAATGTATTGTTTTTATTCTGTCAGAGAAGTCCTTAGACTTAGGAAGATTTGGAAATATTATTATTGCTATAAATTGCTGCACTAAAATGTCTTGTCAATTAATGACAAACAAAGTGACAGCAATAAACATTTGACATGACCGTAATAATGATATATAATTGTGTATTCTGAGCACTGCAAGGAAAATAGATTTTAAATTGGATGATGTAGTAACACTAAGGATTATGTAGTAATAACTGGACAAGAAAAGCAATTAACTGTGGATTGCACTGTCTTTCTTTTTCACATTTGTTTCTGTGTGAGTGTTTGTTTCTTTGTATGTGTGTATATGTGTGTCTGCATACGTGTGTATGTGTGTCTGCATACGTGTGTGTGTGTATATGTGTGTGTCTGCATATGTGTGTGTGTGTGTGTGTGTTTGTGTGTGTGTGTGTGTATGTGTGTATATGTCAGTATGATTTTGTGGAGTTGCTGGACGGCAGTAGGCTGATCATCCCAGAAGAGCATCCCCAGACGGCCCCAGGGCTGCGGGACGCAGTAGAGAGACCAGTGGCCATGCACGAGGCCGGCTTCTTCCACTACCTGGACTCAGGTGTGTGGCACCTGGCCTTCTACAACGACGGACGCAACACTGAGCAGGTGTCCTACAAGACCAACATCCTGGGTGAGAACTCACAGAGAACATAAACACCATTCTTCTCTCTCTTCTCCTTCAGCTCTTTCTCTCTGTCTCTCTCTCGGTTTGAGTGATTGACTGTGTGTGTGTGTGTGTGTGTGTGTGTGTGTGTGTGTGTGTGTGTGTGTGTGTGTGTGTGTGTGTGTGTCTGTGTGTGTCTGTGTCTGTGTCTGTGTGTGGGTGCGTGCATACCTCCGTGTGTGTGTGTTTTATGTGTGTGTGCATGAACACTCTCTCTCTCTCTCACACACACACACACACACACACACACACACACACACACACACACACACACACACACACACACACACAAACACATATACAAATTGGTGATATTGTTTTTTGAGGCCAGAAGGGTTAAACTTGTGTGTGTGTGTGCAGATGGATAATGGGCACACACAGCTTGTGAATTCAATAGTTCTGCAGTCTACTCGCACACACACACACACACACACACACACACACACACACACACACACACACACACACACACACACACACACACACACACACACACACACACAGATTCCTCTGGTCTGGGAACAATAGGCAATCACTGCCTTCGCAATCCGACTTCATGTTGATGTATAGTCGCATTTACACATTTTGCAGACATCTTTTTGCAAGTGCAAGTGACAACTTCATCAGTATATGGTCACTACCGGTCAATAGCCACACATTCATTCTCAGCATACACTAATGAAAATGTGTGCTGAAAACATCAGTTTTATCTGAAACCTTTAATCCAGTCTCCACACCACATCACACCAATGAAACAATTACATTTCCATAAACATCATAGCCTTTCCGTCCAATTGATATCCAAATCGAACCCATTTTTATTTGTCACATACAATTATACAAAGTACAACATTTAGAAAAATGCTTAGTCTTCTGACTTCAATGGCTGGGCAGTGTATCACCATCATCAACTTCTATTGCCAGACTCAAGGTCCTTACAGAAGACTCAGACATGACATGCAACATACATTAAACAGACAAAGATAAACTTACACAGAAAATGTATGTAGATACAAATCTATACAACAAAGGAAGTAAATAGGATATAGAAGATACGAGTTACTGTGATACATAAGTATGCATAAGAGTTACTGTGATATATACGTATGAATAAAGGTCCAGTAAATTAGATGCTTATGCAGTGTAAGCTGATGTGTATGTCTAAAGTGAAGTGAGCTTTTGTCATCATGTCATGTGATCCAGGTTCAGTCCTCATTCAAGATGCAGATAGACTTTGGATTTTTCTTAGTCTCTCAGTACTGGCTTTCAGGCAGCGGTAACATTTCCCAGACTGTAGCACAGAGAACAGGCTATTGTTGGGATGACTGTGGACTCTGATTGTTTTCTTGGCTCTGGGCTGACATCTCCTGGTGTAAATGTCCTGAAGATTGCGTAGTGTACTCCTGGTGTAAATGTCCTGAAGATTGCGTGGTGCACTCCTGGTGTAAATGTCCTGAAGATTGCGTAGTGTACTCCTGGTGTTTATGTCCTGAAGATTGCGTAGTGTACTGGTGGCACGTTCTACTGACCTCACCACTCTCTGCAGGGCTCTGTGCTGTTTCCATACCAGGTCGTTATGTGTCCTGTAAAAACACGTTCAGTAATGTATCAGTTCTTTAGCAGTTGTTAAGGTAGTCTAAAGTTCTTGAGACAGCCATGATGAAAAAGACACAGCTGTGTCTTCCTCCCCAGTAAACCAGTATGCGGTCATATAGGGAATACAGTAGAGGACTTAGAACACAGCCCTGTGGCGTACCTGTGTTGGGGTATTAGAACACAGCCCTGTGGCGTACCTGTGTTGGGGTATTAGAACACAGCCCTGTGGCGTACCTGTGTTGAGGTACACTGTATTAAAACACAGCCCTGTGGCGTCCCTGTGTTGAGGTATTAGAACACAGCCCTGTGGTGTGCCTGTGTTGGGCCTGTGTTGGGGTATTAGAACACGGCCCTGTGGCGTCCCTGTGTTGAGGAGGTGTTGTTATCCACTAGCACTATCTGGGCTCTGCCAGGCAGGAAGTTGAAAATGCAATTACACAGAGGGGTGTGCAGTCCAAGGTCCTTGAGCTTGGTGATAAGTGTAATAAATTGGATTGTGTTAAATGCTGAGCTATAATAACAGTATTCACACATTAATTCCATCCCCTGTCGCCAAGGTGGGTAAGTGCCATGTGGAGTTTGATGATGATGGCAGTGTCTGTGGATTTATTAGAACGATATGCAGACCGCAGAGAATCTAGATTTTGGAGCAATGAGAAGTACATGTGGTTCTTGACTACTCTCTCAGCTCACATCATTGCTACAGACTTCAGAACGACTGGATGGTGACGGTTTAGCCCGGCAGGAAGGGCTTTCTTTGGCACTGGAACAATGATTGATGTTTTAAAGCATGTTGTTACAGTGAAGCGGGTTAAGAAGAGATTGAATATTTCTGTGAATACTGGTACAAGCTAATCTGTGAAGTCTTTTAATACTCATCCAGGAATGGCACCTAGACCTGCCACCTGTCTAGAGTTCACACTCCTGAACGTGCCATGCTCTATATAGGTGAGTGCAGTATCCCCTAGCGACAGGACTCCTGGCCCGCACGGCATGCGGCTGCGTGTTATTAGCTGTGTTTGTGTCATAGTGCGCATAGATGTGTTGCGCTCATCTGTCAGTGAGGTGTTGGTGCCCACAATGGTGGAAGTGGGCGCTTTGTAGTCTGACAGTGCCCTCAGCTCATGCCACCTGCACCTGGCATCAACCTGGCATCAGACAGTTCAACCAAGCGTCTATAGCGGGCTTTTGCTTCTGCCACCATCCTCCATAGATTGCACATGGGCAGCTTCGTACTCCTCCATGTTCCCCGATGTAGGCGAAGCCCCAATAAATGACTGATAAGCACCTGAAATAAGAGTACATTCACATCCACATCTCTCAGGCAAGACGGCGTAAACACAAAGACCTTCCTTAGGAGGACTTACCTGTCACTTTAGAGGATAGGAGAGTTTACGTGGAAGTAAGTCTGTTGTGAGCAGTGTCCAGCCAGGGCCTCCCTGAGGTCTATTGTGCTGACTAGATCTCTTGTGACCGCGCAGATTGAACTTGCAATTACTCTTAGATAAAACAGTTGTATGGTTCATTGAGCTCTGCTTTTCACGCGTTTGCTTCAAATGAAGCAATTAAATGTTGGCATTTTCTAAGAGCTCAGCGGCCTGCAGTGGGAAACGAGGAATAGCTTTAGGCCTATTTTCCACACAAGCGGAGATTTGTCTTTTTCTTTTACAGGCTGGTTAAGAAAAGTGCCAATTGATTACAACAAGTTCCAGCTCAATAAAGTAAAATGAAATATGATAGCTAACAATGGCACAGTAAACACAGTGTTTGCAGCACTGAACTTTTCAGAAGACTATTAGTGAACAACAAACATCCAAAATACACCCATAGATCATCATCTTTTGTCTGCTTGAGTACTTAATTTCTCCAGATATGCCCAAGTCAGACTTCAATTTTGTTGCCTTTCTCTTTCAGTGTTACTTTTCAATTCAACTTTTCTTGCCATGACTGTTCAGTTTAAATTATTGTTAAAGCATTTGTAATAGCAGCGGTAATAATAGTAATTGTAATGGAAATAATAGTAAACTTATAATAATATTATTTATATGGAAAATATTAAATTAATTAGAACAAATTAATATATAGATATATAAAAAGATATATAAAAACTAAAATAAATGATGAAGAATGAAATATATGGTTCAAAGGCTAAAAAATAAATTATATGAACAGATACTAAGGTTGTTATCTCTGTCTTTCTGTCTCTGTCTCTGTCTCTCTCTCTTTGACTCTCTCTCTCTCTCAATTCAATTCAAGAAAGCTTTATTGGCATGAACGTTTCAGCAACATCATTATTGCCAAAGCTCAATTACAACAAACAGACATGACATAGAAGAACAAATATGTTTAATAGAATTGGGAAATTAAGTAACATGTTAAAATAAAGTAAAATGACATATCTAATAATAATATTACATAATATTAAACACACAACATTGTCGGTGGTTGTTGCAGAAAAAAAAAATTGCAGCCAGAATGGCCATATCATCATTCTCTCCGAGGACGTAAGGCAATTCTGCCTCATCTGTCCATGTCCGAAACTTTGGGAGGGTTGAATTTCATTTATTGAATGAAAATGTTTGTATCTCCTCATATCTTGGGCATTCTCTTAAGAGGTACAGCTCTCTCTCTCTCTCTCTCAGTTACATACTCTCTGTCTCTCTCTGTCTCTACAGAGGCCGTGATGGAGTGTCCATTTAACTGTAACGGGAATGGGGAGTGCCTCTCTGGCACGTGCCAGTGTTTCCCAGGATTCCTCGGGCCCTACTGCTCCAGAGGTATGATGGCACCACATGAGCCCGTACATACCCTTCCTCTCCTCCTCCTCCTCCCTCCGTCTCTGTCCATACTCTTCCTCTCCTCCTCCTCCTCCCTCCGTCTCTGTCCATACTCTTCCTCTCCTCCTCCTTCCTCCGTCTCTGTCCATACTCTTCCTCTCCTCCTCCTCCTCCTCCCTCCGTCTCTGTCCATACTCTTCCTCTCCTCCTCCTCCTCCGTCTCTGTCCATACCCTTCCTTATCTCCTCCTCTTCCTCCGTCTCTGTCCATACTCTTCCTCTCCTCCTCCTCCTCCCCTCCGTCTCTGTCCATACTCTTCCTCTCCTCCTCCTTCCTCCGTCTCTGTCCATACTCTTCCTCTCCTCCTCCTCCTCCTCCCTCCGTCTCTGTCCATACTCTTCCTCTCCTCCTCCTCCTCCGTCTCTGTCCATACTCTTCCTCTCCTCCTCCCCTCTTCCTCCGTCTCTGTCCATACTCTTCCTCTCCTCCTCCTCTTCCTCCGTCTCTGTCCATACTCTTCCTCTCCTCCTCTTCCTCCGTCTCTGTCCATACTCTTCCTCTCCTCCTCCTCCTCCTCCTCCTCCGTCTCTGTCCATACTCTTCCTCTCCTCCTCCTCTTCCTCCGTCTCTGTCCAGGTCATACTCATTGTTTTTGTCTTCATCTTTGCCTCTCCCACACATATGCAGCTGTGAGGTGAATACAATAGCATGCAATGGTGTGTGTGTGTGTGTGTGTGTGTGTGTGTGTGTGTGTGTGTGTGTTGTATTCCTCCTATGAGCCTTACAGGAGAAACAACATTATATATTCTGCTTAAATATGTAATGTTCATATAGGATTTAGCAGCAGTGGCTTCACTGTGGGGCCTGACGGCCATGTTGCACCTAACAGAGCAAACCCTTCATTTATGATTCATCAGACTGACATCACTACTCATGAGTCACTCCGGCATGGTTGCCTCTGCTTCTGTATTCTTATCTATCTGTCTGTCTGTCTGTCTATCTATCTGTCTCTCTGTCTGTCTGTCTGTCTTTCTATCTGTCTCTCTGCCTGTCTTTCTGTCTATCTATCTATATTTCTTTCCATCTGTCTCTCTGTCTCTCTGTCTTTCTAGCCGTCTGTCTGTCTGTTTGTCCATCCTCCACACTTTCCTAGCAACTTACGGCACACAGTATACCGTTTATCTATCTTTCTTTCTTTCTTTCTTTCTTTCTTTCTTTCTTTCTTTCTTTCTTTCTCTCTGTTCCCTACAGCTGCCTGTCCTGTTCTGTGCAGTGGTAACGGGCAGTACACCAGGGGACGCTGTGAGTGCCACAGCGGGTGGAAGGGCACAGAGTGTGACATCCCCAGCAGCCAGTGCGTGGACCTGCTGTGTGGGGGTCACGGTGTGTGTGTGTGGGGCTCCTGTGTGTGCAACACGGGCTACAAAGGCGAGAGCTGTGATCAAGGTGAGTGAACAGGTCAGGTAGAGCTGCTTTTAGTGTTGCCATGGTAACACCCCGTGATGACAAAAAAATACACTCCGAAGCTTGACTAGCTTTGATAGTGTTCCAGCACAAATCAATTTATTTTTATTTATCCAAAACTGTAAACAATGACCATTGTCTCCAGGCATCTGAGAGTACATACAGTCTAAAATCCCAAGAGTAAACCTATGGTTATTGTTGAAAAGAAATAAAAAAAATGAACATTTCAGGGGAGAAACATGTATAGAAGCTAGGTCAGCTATCTTCGTAGCCCCCTCCCTCAGCCAGAAAAGTTTTTATTTTTTTTACTTTGGTCACCAATCAGACCTCTCCAGAACCTCAAATCTTCTTTAACCCAGAATCACAGAGATAATATTAAACTTTAATTGTATAGCAAATACCTCTGTAAGGGTGATATTTACTGTCAGTAAATAACTGAGCCTTTTCAATGAAGGTTTTATGAAAAAAACAGAACAGTGTGACAGTCAACTCCCAAGTAGTGGTTAACTAACTACACATCATCCATCTACACTACACTACACTACACGACACCACACCACACTATACACACACACACACACACACTACGCTACCCTACGCTACGCTACACTACACTACACACTACACCACACAACACCACACACTACGATACGCTACACGCTACGCTACTCTACACACCACACCACACCACATACTACACTCTACATTGCACACTACACTACACTACACTACACTACGCTACACTACACACTACACTACACTACACTACACTACACTACACTGCACTACACGTCTGTGTCTTTTTGGGATGTCTGATGATGAGGGAATCAGGAATATGTTTAGGCTAGGCAGGCCTTGGTTGTGTGGTCAGGAAGATGTTTAGGTGAAGCAGGCCTTGGTTGCGTGGTCAGCCATACTCCGTGGTCAGGAGTGGGTCAGAGCTGCTGATTTTCAGTCCATTGAAGCAGATAATTTGCTCTCCGCTGATCCGCCAGCACTGGCCTCAGGCTGGGCCCATCCACCGGAAAGGAGTGTGGGAGAAGTGTTTGATTTATACCACTCTGGAGGAGGCTCTAATTCCCCTCAACACACACACACACACACACACACACACACACACACACACACACACACACACACACACACACACACACTCACACTCACACACACACACACACACACACACACACACACACACACACACACACACACCACCACCAACTGGGAGAGGATAGGAAGGAGTGTGATACTTTTGTGACTTTTGCCTGCTGGTGTGTCCGAGTACTGTGGGTTGCCCGTTCCCCAAAGAAGTTTGTCCTCTAATCCCTGATCTTCTCCCGACTCTCAAATCAGTTTCCTGGGATGTTGGGGTCACACACACACACACACACACACACACACACACACACACACACACACACACACACACACAGACACACAGACACACACACACACACACACACAGTCACACACATTTTTACATTGTGCTGATACAGTCTAATAGGAGTGTTGTAGATGAAGGTTTGACCTGGAGTGAGGTTCTGATTCTCTGGGTCTGGTCTGGTTGCTGTAGTGGACTGCATGGACCCCACCTGCTCGGGCCATGGGCTGTGTCTGCACGGCCGGTGCCACTGCGGGCCGGGATGGAGTGGACCCAGCTGCCAGGCCAAGTCCAGCACCTGCCCCGCGGACTGCTCTGGGCATGGGACCTACCAGATGGAGACGGAGACCTGCCTCTGTGAGCCCGGTTACACTGGATCAGACTGCTCCTCAGGTGAGGGTGTGTGTGTGTGTGTGTGTGTGTGTGTGTGTGTGTGTTGGGGGGGGAGTACTGAGTGTGAGAGCAAAGTGCAGTGTCTGCTGGTTGAGTTGCTGATGTAGTGGTTAACGCTAGTGTGTGTGTGTGTGTGTGTGTGTGTGTGTGTGTGTGCGTGTGTGCGAGTGAGTGTGTGTGTGAGTGTGTGTGTGTTTGTGTGGGTGTGCTTGTGAACTCATCTGTGTGTGCTGGAGTGAGTGACAGACGCTCTGAATAGAGGCGAGGGACTCTGACTAGTCTTGCTGGCTCAACACCAGACTTCAGTGCTGTCCAGCCTGCTTCTCACTCCACTGCTGTCTCGGGTAAATCACTCTGATTAGATGAATGGCCGCAGACCACACGGACAGCATGGTGCCAAGCCCTTATGTTCTCAGGAAATTAGTTCATGGACTCACAAGCATATTGACCCTATAACACCTCAGGATGCTTTAGTTTCCGTGACGTTAACGCTTGTGTTGTCCATTGCACTTGACATGAGCTTTAGGAAAGACCAAAGAACTTCTGACTAAACTTCAACAATGTGAGTCGGTTGAAAACTAGCAATCTAGCTATTGACAAGGCACAGAAACGCTACAACCCCCAACCACAGAGTTGGCCCTGAGAGAACAGCTTGCCAGCATGATTGTTCATGTGTTTTGGCATTATAGTTGACAATGTTATGCTCTGAGTTTTTTGGATTGTTATTATGATTAACCAGACCACAGAACTGCATAGGCTAGGCAGCTAGTTGGAGTGTCAGGTGATATGTATCTACTGTATCCTGCACCAGTACCAGTTGCTTATAAAAATATCGCTCATAAAAAGTTTCAGACTGTTGAATACAGTTTCTTTGAATGACTTATGAAATATTCCCGCTGACAACCTGCTGTGGCACACCACAGACTCATTTGAGATATAATCCAATCCTTGGTGTAGATATTGCGTTTCACTCCAGGGCATGAAAGTGATTCATGTGATACTGTCTATCTCACTGTTGGCTAAGTCTGTGCTCTGCGGTTTTGTGAAGAGTATCAGAACAAGATGTGCCTAGCCATCTGCCTGTGGCCATGTAAAGTAACATGTGTGTGGGGGAAGATGTGATTAGTCAACAGCCAAATTCAACAAGAGAGGAATCTTCCAGGTCCATTCTGGGGGATGCTGGGGAAATGTACAGTAGCTTAGCTGGATTTGAGTGTTGATATTGATACAGAGCATAATGTAGCTCAGCTGGTTTTGTTCTGAGTGTTGATATTGAGATATTGATATGGAGCTTAATGTAGCTCAGCTGGTTTTGGTCTGAGTGTTGATATTGATACGGAGCTTAATGCCTAACCCCTGGCTCCTCCACTGTGCTAATACAAGCTACAGAGCGCACAAACAGGGAAGAACAACAAGGACAGTCCTTGGGAGCATCGTTCTTCTTTCTGTCTGTTTTGTGGTGCTGATGATGTTTGTATACTGCTTGCTGTGTGTGTGTGTGTGTGTGTGTGTGTGTGTGCATGAGCCTGTGTGTGTGTGCAGGCGTGTGTGTGTGTGTGTGTGTGTGTGTGTGTGTGTGTGTGTGTGTGTGCATGAGTCTGTGTGTGTGCGTGCGTGCGTGCGTGCGTGCGTGCGTGTGTGTGTGTGTGTGTGCGTGTGTGTGTGTGTGTGTGTGTGCAATCCCCTAGTGGAGCGGGAGCGCAGCTCCTTCACGCTCGGCTGCATGTCTGAGTAAGAAGTGGCAGTGGCAGTCGCCGCATTAGACCCAGACACCATCAGGCTTGAGCAGCAGCCCACTCCGTCTGCTGCAAAACATCCGCCTCCACGCGGCTCTTCACCCGCAGAGCTGACACGTACGGCCCGGGATCTGGCCCGCGCCCGGGCTGCACGTGGCACAGACGTGGCAGAGTCATCCCAGATCAGGCACGGAGCTGTTGCAGCAGGAGGCTGCCTGGGCTGTTATGTAACACCTAAAACAGCATGGCAGCGTTTCAAGCTTCATCGTCCTCGATCCACACTGTTGCTCATGTGGCGACAGGCAAATAAGAGAATAAGACGCTGTGAAGTGTTGTTCTAGATTACGCTTGCCCTCTGGTGTTTGGAACACAGGGACGCTGGAATAGCCCTCTGAGACGGCTTTGCCCAGGCCATGATTGATGGGAGCACTTGGTGAAAGCTCATTCAGCGACAGAGCTTGGCAGTGGAGAGTTTATGAGGTTCCGCACATACACGTACACACACAGACACACACACACACACACACACGCACAATAAAAGAATGGTGCCTCTGAGTTTTCGTCCTAAACATCTGCATGCACTTAATAGATGCTGACTACATTGAACATACAACACCCCCTCCACACACACACACACACACACACAAAGAGAAAGAGACACAGATGGACAAAGGATGAGTGGCATTTTGTCAAATTAGCCCTTTTTTGTCTGGAAGTCATTCTGCCAGTGAACAAGAGCGGAGGAAAGCTTTTCTCTTAATTAGTGGCAGCAATCCACTTCAATTAAATAAACTTTAATTACCAAATGAGCTTTGTGCATCGACGCTCAGGGCAGGGCTACCTGGAAGTGCTAAAAGAAGATAAACACATCGTCACTAATGGAAAATTGATTACATTGACTGGCCAAGAATAAAGGAACCTGTTTAAAATCGAAAAGACTTCCCCCGTCCCACCTCCTTTTCTAACTGCACGAGTGACTTCACATTCTTAGGACGCTGTGTGTGAAAATTGCCTTCCGACTAAACTCTTAGTTTAAACTCTTCTTTGGGAAGTAGAAAATGTGGGAATAAGAATTAGAAAGAGTAAATGATTAATGGATTGATTCAGAGTCTGAAAAGTTCCCTCCCTCTTTTGTTGGTTTGTGTTCTTTAAGGAGACAAAAGCCTGTAGGAGGGTGCTTTAATGTCTCTCTCTCTCTCTTCCTCTCTCTCTCTCTGTCCATCTCTACCTTTCTTTCTCTATCTGTCTGTCTCTCTCTCCCTCTCTCCCCTTCTCTTTTTCTTTGTCTCTCTTTTTCTCTCTCCCTCCCTCTCTCTTTCTCTGTCTCTCTCTCTCCCTTCTTGCTTTCCATATCTCTCTCTCTCATCCTCTCTGTTATCATGTCTTCTAGCTTGGTATTTTTCCCTCTCTGTAGTTTGTGCTGTAACCACAGGGGACTCAGTCTTAAGTGTTTCTCCATGTTCCCACACAGGCAGAGAACAGACTCTCAAAAGACCCATCCAGCTTCTGCTCCTGATTTGCTCTTCATCTGGTTCTGTTGTGGTTCTGTTGTGGTTCTATTAGACCTTGGCCTGGAAACTCAGTCCCGATGTGTGCTGCTTAGAGAGACCATAATTGAACAAAATTATGCTTTGGTGTCTTGAACTTCATGAATATTTAGGGCCCGAGCACCGAAGGGCGCAAGGCCCTATTGTTTTTGTAAGGATTATTATTATTATTAATATTATTATTCATTATTATTATTATTCTACCTTTTTGCTTTCCTGTTTTTGAAGTGGTTAACATGGTCGAAAACTCTTGAAATGTGGCACACACGTCAAGTGTCATGCATCGCAGTTACCCCTTACGCCCCATTAGGTGACTGATCCCGCGGTGGGCATATACTTTCAGCTACACACACCAAATTTGGTAGGTGTCTGTATCTCCCCAAGATAAACAACTTTCGTATGTACAATGCATTAGCCACGCCCAACAGGAAGTGAGATATTTGGGATTTTGTGCAGACTAATATGTGATGAAATATGTGATGAATCATGCTGCCAAAAGAGGTGCTTCCCATGGGTGAAAACGCATCAAGTGGTACATAGAATAGACAGGGATAAACGCTTGGCACCGGGCGTTGCCCAGGAACTCCGTAGCGCCCCCTTATGACACTGTGACTTGTGGTTGGCATATAGTTTTAAATACACACACCAAATTTGGTGGGTGTATGTAACTCCCAAAAACAAACAACTTTTGTATTAACATGACATTAGCCACGCCCACAGGAAGTGAGGTAATTGAGATTTTGTGCGTTGTGGACATCATCAATTTTAACATACTCCTCCTAGACGGTTGATCCGATTCATGTCAAAGTTGGTATACAGGATGCTGAGATGTTCCTGGTTATAAATTGTGAAGCTTTTTTTTGATATGTTGTAATTTGACGAAATGGCAAAATTATTAATTTTAATACCCTTCCACATAAACAATAAATGTGTCATAATTCACCATGCATGGCTTGAAATGTTTTAAATTTCACAGGTCATTGAAGACCATGTTAATGATAATATTCACATACCCATAATGCATGTTTGGCATAGCGCCACCAACTGGTCACCATTGTGAGGGATTTTTGATATGTTGTAATATATTTGATATGATTTTAATATCTCACCACATAAACAGGAAATATGTCATAAATCACAGTGCATTGAATGAATGGTCTGAAACTTCTCAGTTTAATAGATATCATGATTATGATGATATCCAGACACCCAATGGGCCTGCCTGGCATAGCGCCACCACCTGGCCAAGCAGGAAATGTGCCAGAAATGGACAATGCCTTAAGTGATTGATCTGAAACTTTATAAAATATTGGATATCATTATTGTGATGATATTCACATGCGTAATTCACAGGCCTAGCATAGCGCCACCATCTGGCCAAGCAGGAAATGTGCCAGAAATGCTCTATGCTTTTATCCTGGCTAGCGCCACCACTTCTCAATGAGACGTGGTCTGGGAACCAAACGTTCATTTTCTCGTATTTGAAAAAAATGCCCAGATCCGTTTATTGGGTGCCACGGATGTCTATCAAATGCGTCTGTGCATGGCTCATCATCGTCTTGCTTTCCCCCCTGTTCTGTGATTGGTTCCCTATCTCAGGCGAAAATTTGCTCCATGGTCTCCAGGCTGCCTTAGCAGCGTGAATCAAATTGCGCGCAAGGCAGCATGGGAACACCCAGGCTACAATGCTTTGGAAAAATGGTCTGAAACTTCTCAGGTTAATAGATATTATGATTATGAAGATATCCAGACACCCAATGGGCCTGCCTGGCATAGCGCCACCACCTGGTCAAGCAGGAAATGTGCCAGAAATGGACAATGCCTTAAGTGATTGATCTGAAGTTTTCAAACATTTTGGATATCATTATTGTGATCTGAAATTTCTCAGGTTAATAAATATTATGATTATGATGACACCCAATGGGCCTGCCTTGCATTGCGCCCCCACCAGGCCAAGCAAGTAAATGTGGCAGAAAATAAAATACAAAAACAAATAGCACACACATCAAATATGTACATTTCACAAACGCACCACGTCGGTGCTTTGTTGGATTCCGACATGTCACGGGTTGCGGCCCGCAGGTGCTCGGGCCCACCATTGCCGCTTGCGGCTATATTTTACTTTGTTTTTCAACTCATACTTCAAAAGCGTTTATCTTTAAATCTGTTGTTTCTTTCTTGAAAATAAATCAGTTCCATGCATGCTTAAAAAACCTGATGAATGACTATCGCCTAGTACTTCCTGGTTCCCATGAGACCTTGTGTTTTCTTCATCTTCTGCCCCTGCATTCTTGATTCTGATGTGTGTGCGCTATGGCTTGATGCCCAAACCTGACATGACAGTTGACCTTTAGGGGCTTTATTATGTTGTGCTTGGCTCTGTTCCCGGCCTGTGTGCATATTGGGCATATAGAATGGCGTCAGTGTGAGCATTAGGAGGAGTCGACTTCTGAACAGTCCACTCTCTGCACAGCACCATCCTCCCTGGCCCAGCACACAGCTATTACAGGCTACAGCACTCCCCAGACCCTGGATAAGACACCAGTCAGGATCCGATGCCGTCTGTTTCAGAGTAAATGCCTGCAGGACTGTGCTGTTGAGGCATTTATTGGGGTGTTTAACTTCTGTCTCCCATCCACCTCTCTTTCCCTCCCCAAACAACCCTCATTCTACCTTTCATTCTCTCCCTCCCCATACCAACCCTTATTCTACCTCTCTTTCCCTCCCCATGCCAACCCTTATTCCACCTCTCTTTCCCTCCCCATACCAACCCTTATTCTACCATTCTCTCATGTATTCCCTCTTGTTCAACCTCAACTCCATTCCCCAACATCGCCCTTACACACACACACACACACACACACACACATGCTTGCAGAGGTGTGTGTGGTGGACTGTACCCCTCATGGCGTGTGTGTCGGTGGCTCGTGCCACTGTGAGGACGGCTGGCGAGGGACGCGGTGTGACGAACAGGAGTGTGACCCACCCTGTGGTGACCACGGCGTGTGCCGCGACGCCGTGTGTGAGTGTCACCCAGGCTGGGCCGGCGAGAGCTGCAGCATCGGTGAGTTCCACCTCTCTCCCTCCACTTCTCTCTCTCTCTATCACTCTCTATTTCTCTCCCTCTCCACCTCTCTCTCTCTATCACTCTTTCTCTCCGTCCACCTCTACTTCTCTCTCTCTCTCTCTCCACCTTTCTCACTCTGTGCTTGTGTTGTCAAAGCATGTACACAAATTCAATACATATTTTCACAAATTTAGTACATATTTTCACAAATTCAATACATATTTTCATAATTTTCACATAAATGAAAAAAGAATAATAATAAAAATAGAAGTTGAGACTAGGATTAGATATCTGCTCTCTCTCTCTCCACCTCTCTCTCTTTCACTCTCTCTCTATCTCTCTCTACTTCTCTCTGTCTCTCTCTACCTCTCTCACTCTTTCACTCTCTCTCTCTCTACTCCAATCTCCTACACAAAAGGAGTATTTGAGTAAACTCTCTAAATAAATAATGCTGAGCTTTAATGCTGAGCTCTAAATAAAGCCCCTGGCCATTTCCCTTGGGGATCAATAAAGTATCTATATATCTATCTAAAGCGGAAGCTGATTTGTTTCTGGCCTTGCTATGCTCTGCCTGCCTTTGGATGGAAGGGTCTGCAGCAAGGCATGGAATAATGTTGTGACAACAGAAATGTCCTGACAACTTCATGAAGACCCACCCCAGACAGCGAACATACAGTAGGCCTGGTCCTGAACTGACCTCGCTAGACGCTTCAGGGCCGGACAGCTACGGTCAGGTGTGCTTGGCATCAGTGTTTTTCAGAGGAACTGTGGCCGAGCTCTCTGCTGTTTATCAGGACAATTATCTGGATGTTTCACACCTACTTAACATGCCATACTGCTTTTCCCCAGCCTCACCTAGTGCAATTTTCACATATTGTTCACACTGCCTTTCTCTCTTTCTCTCTCTCTCTCTCTCTCTGATTCTGTTCTTACCCAAGCTCACTATATGGACAAGGTTGTCAAAGGTACTGTTCTCCAACTTCTATGCTTGTTATCACTGTAATTCCTTAGATAAGCATCTCTTGCTTACACACGGTCACACACACACACACACACACACACAGCCACACATTCACTCTGTTTAATTTTTCCAGCATTCTTTCTGATGTGAGTCAAATGTGTGTGTGCGTGTGTGTGCGTGTGTGTGTGTGTGTGTGTGTGTGTGTGTGTGTGTGCACGTGTGTGTGTGTGTGATGGTGGTATGCGTGTATCATGGCAGTCCCTCGATGGCGAGTGGCTGTGCTTATCAACGAGGAGCTTAAACAAGGATGTTATGACAGCCTGGATCTTTGATATCACACCAAGCAAATACCTCACTGTCTAAGAGGGCAGCTTCAGACAGGAGAACAAATATTTGAAAATTATGATCCTCAACCACCCACCCACACACACACACACACACACACATACACACACACACACACACACACACACACACACACACACACACACACACACACACACACACACACACACACACACACACACACACAAAAAATCAATCACTCCATTCCAATAAGCTCATTATCATCTTGTCCTGTTTGCATATAGCAAGCTCTGCATTTGCCCTGTATGGATTGTGTGTTTGAGATAACAGTAATGTAAAATTCTCTCTTGGCTGTTCCCCTGCATTAGCAGACAAGATAGGATACAAAGGTAAACCACCACAGCACAATCTCCCCACTACACTCCCTCCCCCCAGCCCCACCTGTGTCTGTCTGTCTGTCACTCCCACACCCCATCTTTACCCAACCCAACCCAACCCTGACCCAAGCCGACCCGCACCCCGACCCTAACTTGACCCGCACCCTGACCCAAGCCGACCCAGTTTCTGTGGTTAGACCCAGGTGTGACCTTACTCGTCCTCCACAGTCCTTGTCTGATCGGCTTGTTAGTCTTTCAATCTGTGCTCTCTCAGGGGCTTCTGTAGCGTGAGGATTATCAGTCTGCTGTGTGTGTGTTTGTGTGTGTGTGTGTGGGGGTCGGCTGGGCATTATGAGCAGGAATATTATTGATGTTTTAATAAAATCTGAATGGCGTCCCCAGATCGTCTCTTTTAAATTGTGTAATGAACTTCCCTTTCAGGCTAGTGGAAAATAGCTATGTTGGCTCACTGGGTGTGTAAGGCTAGGACAAATTCTTATTTATTTAGAATAATGTGGTGGTGGCTGTGGACAAGTGTGTGTAAGCTTGATGAATACAGCTGTTCAAGGCCTGCTTCTGCAGTAGTAGTGTCAGTGAGATTTATGTGGCCTTGTGTGCTGGATGGCAAACACTGCACTTTCCCTCTAGCATACAGAAGAACTTTCTAGAAGAGGAATGAATGTTAGGAACAGATCCATGTGAAGTTAAAGCCTTCCATCTCATCCCCAACTCCCCCATTCACTGTCTCTGTCTCATATCTCTGTGTTGTGCCTGAGGGGATCAACCCCAATTCCAAAAAAGTTGGGATATTGTGTAAAATGTGAAAACAGAATGTGATAATCCGCAAATCTCGTTAACCCATATTTAGCTGTAAAAAGGACACAGACAACATATTAAATGTTTATATATTGACAAATTTGCCTGTTGAATTTGATGCCATCAACATCTCAAAAGCTGGGGAGGGGCTGAAGGCTGAAAAAGTTGTGTAATGAGAAAGACAACAAATGGAGGAACATTTCAGCACTATTTAGTTTAACTGGCACCATGATTGGGGATAATAACGACCACCCCAGAGACAGAGTCCCTCAGAATTAAAGATGTGGAGGTATTCATCACTCTGTGTAAACCTGTGTGGGTAAATAATGAAAACAATATAAGAATAATGCTTTTTAACATGAAATTGCAAAGAATTTGGGAATTTCATCATTTACAGTACATATTATCATTAAAATATTCAGAGAAATCTGGGGACAGGGCTGAAAAACAATATTAGATGACCATGGTCTTTTGGACCTCAGATGGTACTGCATTAAAACCAGACCTGTTTCTGTAAATAAATTAATTTAATTCTCAAAACTCTCCTGGTCTCCTCAGTTACTAAACATTTACAGAACGTTGTTAAAAGAAGAGGTGAAACAACACAGTGGTAAACATCACCTGTCCCAACTTGAGACGTGTTGCTAGCATCAAAATCAAAATAAGATCAAAAATCTGCTTCAACAGTTGATATGTTGTCTTTGAGCCCCAAGCCCATCAGCCACCATCCTGCTACCTCCCCCACTGTGTTTCTCTCTCTCTGACTGGTTGGCTCTGTGTGATTGACAGACGGTTGCCCGGGGCTGTGCAACAGTAACGGCCGCTGCACGCTGGACCAGACCGGCTGGCACTGCCTCTGCCAGGTCGGGTGGAGGGGCGCCGGGTGTGACATCGCCATGGAGACCGCCTGCACCGACGGCAAAGATAACGAAGGAGGTGAGAGTGAGAATGATGATGTGATTGACAGCTCCAGGGCTGAGACAGCACATGCAAAAGCTCTGATGAGGAACTACAGGATTCTGGTCAAATCAAAGCCAGAAGTGTTCACCTGCAACACCATCGTCCTGCCCACTATATTGTGTTGTATTATTTTGTGAGCAAGTTTGATAATGACGTTGTGAACGCGGGCAGAGAGAGAAGAGGGAGAGGTTTCGGAGTGAGGGATGGAGAGAGGCTAAGCGAAAGAGGGAGGGAGGGAAGTCTATTTGCTACTAATACACTGATGATGGTCTTTGCAGTGCTTTTGCATTCTTGCTATTTGTGTCAGTCAGGGTTGTCTGTGAGCGACAGGAAGATGGAGTTCAGAGGGGTAATTATGTTGCATCTGTCAGTGGTGCACACACTGCTCAGTGTGTGTGGTGTGTGTGTAGTCGCTGTGAACGCCCACATGGGGCAGGTGAGATGGTCTCCATGCACACGGACAGCACAACAACAGTGGTGTGGCAGCTGTCTCTGTTCACACATGATGGAGAGACAGAGAGGTAGGAGGGAGGGAGGGAGGGAGGGAGAGAGGGAGAGGAGGGGGTGAGGTATAGGTTGATTGATAGGGGGATAGGGTGAGGGTGAGAAAAAGAGAAAGAGAAGGTGGGAGGAACAGGAACAGGAATACAGAGAGAGAGAGAGAGAGCAGAGGGAGAAAGAGATTGAAAGAGCAGAGGGAGAAAGAGATTGAAAGAGCAGAGGGAGAAAGAGATTGAAAGAGCAGAGGGAGAAAGAGATTGAAAGAGAGAGAAAGAGAGAAAGTGTGAGAGCGCAGAGGGAGGAAGAGATTGAAAGAGAGAGAGAGAGAAAGTGTGAGAGCGCAGAGGGAGAAAGAGATTGAAAGAGAGAGAGAGAGAGAGAGAGAGAAAGTGTGAGAGCGCAGAGGGAGAAAGAGATTGAAAGAGAGAGAGAGAGAGAGAGAGAAAGTGTGAGAGCTCAGAGGGAGAAAGAGATTGAAACAGTAAACTGATAAAGGGAGAGGGGATCTGGAGTGATGAATGTAGCTGAACAGCACCTCTGTCCTTTCCTTCTGCGCCAGGACGTGTCTCTGGCTCTCTGTGGTCCTGTGCGGAGAGATTGATGGTGTCTGCCGGTTAAGTGTGTGTGTGTGAGGGTGTCTGCCCATTAAGTGTGTGTGAGGCCGGGGATGTGGGCCAGGAAGAGAGTTTTGTCAGGTGTTTTAGGACTTAACGTACCTGTGTTGAGGTGGAGCACAGAGTCAGATGAAATCGATGGTGCAGAGGGAGAGAGGAGAGAGCTGTGGGACGTGATGAAACTCAACTGCATCAACAAACTCAGCGGGGCCAGAACTGGGCCACATCAGAGCCAGATGCTGAGCTTTCTGCTCTCATTTTGGCCTGTGTTTGTGTGTGTGTGTGTGTGTGTGTGTGTGTGTGTGTGTGTGTGTGTGTGTGTGTGTGTGTGTGTGTGCGTGCGTGCGTGCGTGCGTGTGTGCATGCACTGGATGGAGGCAATGGAGGACACTGGCAGCACTAACAAACACTCACACCTCATCCGTCGAATGCCGTTGAAATCATAGATAATGGAGTGTTCTTCGTGATGTGCTTAATGATAACGCTGAAGGAGAGCTTAGCTGCTCTCAGGTCTGGCAAAATACACATACAACAATGGTGCAACTATGACCCAGCTTCTCACTTGATGCCAGGTAGCACAAACAATCTGGGAGAGCTCAGCGATTGTGCAAATTGAGGAAAGTGCACATCATGGAGTTCAACTTTTGCTGCTGTTAGATGCTACATTTGGATCTTGTCATGAGACTTGTCCCAATAAAGAATTCAAATGTGTCTGTGTCTGGGTGTGAAATGAGTCCCCCAGGTCTCAATCCAAGAGCAATCAGAAAATTGTGTAAATGTTAAGGGCAGAAGAAAGAGTGTGGGAGAGATTCAGTAATAAGGAGACTGAGAGAGAGAGTGAGAGAGAGAAGAGGAGAGGAACGGAAAGAGAGAGAGGATAGACTGGTGATTAGAAGTGTTTAATATGATGTGAAAGCGTGACTGAAGGAGAGAGAGAGGGGGGGGGTGGATGCCTGCTGCAGGATAGGAGTCCAAATGAGTGTGAACATGTGTGATATTTTAGTAATAACACCCAGCGCGGTGTCTGGTGGGGTTGGAGCTGACGGCGCGGTGTCTGGTGGGGTTGGAGCTGACGGCGAGGGTTGGGGGTGTCGAAGGGAGACGGTGATGTGTGAGGGGAGCGTGTCAACGCAGGGGTGAGCCAGAGTTTAGAGTCAGGGTGATGAGGAGGTTACCGCTCAGAACGAGCCGGCTTCGCCATCCCCGTCACCCCCACCTCTGCCTCCTCCTCCGCTGTCTCCTCCTCCGCCTCCTCCACTGCCTTCCTCCCGGCCCTGCCCCCCCCCCTCTCCTCCCCTCCTCGACGTGCTGTGTGAGCGGACGGACGGGATTGATGTGCTCTCCAGGAGAATGAGAAAGAGCTCAGTGGAACAGTGAGGAGTGTGGAGTGGGTGGCAGCCTGTCTGTCTGCCTGTCTGTCTGTCTGACCGACTTCCTCGGAATATAAATGACGTGTCACTCATGTGTATCCAATTTTTGGATTTATGGAACAGATAGGGCAGAACATTTTTTGATTAAAATATTGTGTCAGACGGCCAATTTAGTTAAACTGGAGATCCTTTTTTATCACATACTTGTTAAAATTAATATTTTGGAGAAAGTGTTTTTTTCAATGTTATTTTAGATATGTGACTGCCAGGGTCTCCCCGTGCTCTCGCCCGGCTCCTCTCCAATCTCCACTCGTGAATATTTTGATCAAATTAGCAGCAGAAGGCTCAGATCAGCCCATGCCTGCTGGGCCAAACCTGTCATACCTGGCTGCTCTGCTAAATTAGACACACACCTGTTTTAAAAAGCACAAACAAACCAGGGTCTGAGGTAAACAAAAAGTGGGAGAGTGTGTCTGTAGGCAGGGAGGGAGTCTGTGTGTGTGTGTGTGTGTGTGTGTGTGTGTGTGTGTGTGTGTGTGTGTGTGTGTGTGTGTGTGTGTGTGTGTGTGTTTGTGTGTGTTTGTGTGTGTGTGTGTGTGTGTGTGTGTGTGCTTCCTCTCTCTACCGGCCGTATCTCCCTCAAGGTTGGCACCAGGGAGACTTGCGTGTCCTGTATTGTGAATAAGAATGCTATGAGTGCACGCTGATAGGTCAGGAGTCAGAAAGGAACTTTCTTTCTGCCTCTTCCTCAAACTTCCTCTTTGCTCTCTCTCCCTCTCTCTCTCTCTCTCTCTCTCTCTCTCTCTCTCCTCGGAGTTACTCCTATGAAGCACTTCTTTCCAGCGATGGATTTCCCCGGTCTCTTATTGACTACCTGTGTAGGGAGGGTGTGTGAAACCTGACGGCTGTCTGCTTCTGCCTTGTGGTCAGACTTCTGATGCTGGCCTTCACTACTGTACTGTCTCTCTCTGACTCTCTCTCCCTCTCTGATCTATGTGCACAAACAGTATGGAATCCTTGACTGCTGTCTTTTTTTTCTTTCTCTTTCTCTTTCTCTTCTCTCTCTCTCTCTCTCTCTCTCTCTCTCTCTCTCATCATGTCCACACAGATGGTCTGGTGGACTGCATGGACCCTGACTGCTGTCTGCAGAGCTCCTGTCAGGCGACTCCATTCTGCCGCGGCTCTCCTGACCCCAGTGGCATTGTGGGAATTCAGCCTAGCGCCGCTCCCCAGAACTTCTACCAGCGTGTCAGCTTTCTGATTGGCCCTGGAGGAAGCCACACACTTCCTGGAGACAACCCCTTCAACAGCAGGTACACACTCAACAGGAAGTGAAGTGTTGGCCTGGGAAGGCGCCCAAACAGGAGCCAAGTGTTTGCCCTCGAGTTTATATATTATTCTTAACCATTACAGAGTGTTTGCAAATAAATATAACCATTTAGTAAATGTTCCTATCCAGAAGAATTTAATAGTATTGCTCAGATATACTTTTTATTACTATGATGGCTCTTTGATCAATCCTATCAATCAGAC
Organism: Alosa alosa; assembly: GCF_017589495.1. Taxonomy (NCBI): domain Eukaryota; kingdom Metazoa; phylum Chordata; class Actinopteri; order Clupeiformes; family Clupeidae; genus Alosa; species Alosa alosa. The sequence goes on from NC_063202.1 coordinate 24,280,382, forward strand.
CAATGGCCAGTTGAGCTGCAGAGACGTAGAAGTAGTTGTACAGTTTGTGGGAGGACAAATCATAAAGATTTCACTTAGTCTCCAAGAGCCACTCAGTGGTCACTACATCTGGAAGGATATCAGCACCTCTGAAATGTGTGTGTGGCTTTTACTCAGAGCTGACGGTCACTTCATAAATAGCATGGGGATATTCCATGATTGGGTGCTAGGTAATAGCATCTTATGTTAAGGGCTCATGCTAAAATTGAATAAAATTACAGTAAAATCATTTTATTTTATTCAGGTCAAACTTGTGTGTAATTTAATCACAGAGTGTCTGATTAATTATGAAGGTATTTAGATAATAATTATAAGTAATGGAACACTTTAATTAATTAATTGAATTAATAACAAAGCAGCCAGTTAAGACATCATGATTCTTCATGGTAAACGTCTTGGTAAATAGAACAGTTTGATTCTTCATGGTAAACGTCTTGGTACATACAGTAGAACGGTTTGATTCTTCATGGTAAACATCTTGGTAAATAGAACAGTTTGATTCTTCATGGTAAACGTCTTGGTACATACAGTAGAACAGTTTGATTCTTCATGGTAAACATCTTGGTAAATAGAACAGTTTGATTCTTCATGGTAAACATCTTGGTAAATAGAACAGTTTGATTCTTCATGGTAGGTCCTGGTCCACTCCTTTGACCTCAAACTGGTTCAAAGCCCACCGACTCACAAAGCTGGCAAAGAGCTTGACTTGATCTTCACTCGGAACTGCAGCACAGACACCCTCATGGTGACGCCTCTCCATCTTTCTGACCACTTCTTCATCCAGTTCAACGCCAGCCTGTCAGAACAGCCTCCGCTCCTCAGCCGATGGTCACGCTCCGCCGCAACATCCGAACCTGTCTCCAACGCACTTCTCCTCTGTGGTTGCCTCCGGTCTACCTCCACTCAACACCTTCTCCTCTCTGGAGGTTAATGAAGCCACCGACTCGCTCTGTTCCACACTGACCTCGTGTCTAGACGAGCTGTGCCCTCTTACCACAAGGCCAGCTCGATCCAAACATTCTCATCCATGGCTAAATGATACCCTCCGACGTGAGCACACCAAACTCAGAGCCGCTGGAGAGGAAATGGCACAAATCCAAACTAGCTGACGACCTCAAAACTACCAGACACTCCTGACCTCCTTCTCAGCCAGCATCACTGCTGCTAAGACTGCTTTCTACCATGACAAAATCAACAGCGCTACAGACATTCAAAACTTTTCTCAACCTTCAAATTGCTACTCAACCCTCAGCTGCCTCCTCCTCCATCCAGCCTTACTGCAGATACCCCTCGCCTCATTTTTTTACAAACAAAGTGGCGGCAATCAGCAGTCAATTCTCTACATGCCCACTCAACGATCTGACTCCAGATACCGCACTCCTACAACCTCTAGGGACTGCTGGAACATCTTTTTTTCAGCATTCACGCCTTCTCTCCGAGAGTGAAGTGTCCAGACTCCTGACATGCAGCCGTCCTACCACATGCTCGCTGGACCCTATACCTACGAGCCTACTTCAGTCCATCAGCCCCGACCATCGCTCCAGCTATCACACATGTGATCAATGCCTGCTAACCTCCGCACATTTCCAACAGCGCTCAAATGGCCCGGTAACACCAAGTTATTTAAGAAAGCTTCTCTCAACCCTGCTCAAGTCGAGAACTACCGCTCTGTCTCACTACTGCCTTTCCTATCCAAAGGCATTGAACGAAAGCAGTCTCCAAACAGGTCTCTGACTTCCTTTCACAGAACAACCTTCTGGATCCAAATCAGTCTGGGTTCAAAAGCGGCCACTTCTACCAAACGGCTCTGCTGTCTGTAACAGAAGCCTTAAAGAAGCCGGGCGACCGCCGGTCATCAGTACTCATTCTGCTTGACTTATCGGCTGCCTTTGACACGGTTAATCACCGTGATCCTTTCTCTATACCGCTGACATGGGAATCTCCGGTTCTGCTCTCTCCTGGTTTGAATCCTACCACAGGACGCCTTCGTTTAACGTATCATGGCTGGGTCAGCTATCCGCACCTCACCATCTCACCACAGGGTCCCCCAGGGCTCAGTGCTGGGCCTCCTCCCTTGCTATCTACACCACCTCCTTGGGACAGATTATCCGCTCACACTGCTCTCATACCACTGCTATGCAGACGACACACAGCTCTATCTGTCCTTTCCACCTGACGCACCCCTGGTTTCAGCACGGATCTCGGATTGCCTTTCAGACATAGCTACATGGATGAAGGCACACCACCTCCAGCTGAACCGGCCAAAGACTGAACTGCTGGTCATCCCAGCTAAACCTACCATACACCACGACATCAACATCAAATTTGACTCCCTGTCTGTTTCACCGACCAGGACTGCAAGAAATCTAGGAGTTGTTCTTGACAACCAACTAAACTTCTCAGATCATGTTGCCTCAGTCGCCCGGTCATGCCGTTTTGCACTCTACAACATACGGAAAATCAGGACTTACTTGACTCAAGATGCTACCCAACTTCTGGTTCAGGCAATAGTCATCTCAATGACTCGACTACTGCAATGCCCTCCTGACAGGTCTCCCAGCCTGCGCAGTGAAACCACTTCAGATGATCCAGAACGCTGGGCGGCGCCGCCTGGTCTACAACCAACCCAAAAGGGCACATGTTACCCCGCTGCTCATCCAGCTACACTGGCTACCTATGGTGGCCCAGATCAAATTCAAGTCTCTAACGCTTTGCCTACAAAGTAGTCTCCGGTTCTGCTCCCACCTACTTGAATGCCCTCATACAGACTTACACTACCTCCAGACCGCTGCGGCCCTCTGACTAACGACGCCTAGCTCTACCACCGTACGCCAAGCCAATCCAAACTTTTCTCATCTGTTGTTCCTCGTTGGTGGAACACACTGCCAGTTCCTACAAGGGCAGGGACATCCTTTTCCACTTTCAAAAAACTCCTGAAGACCCAGCTCTTTAGAGAACATCTACTCTCATAGCAACACTTACAACAAGTCTTACTGATCCTAGCACTCACCAGCCATTTTAAACTGACAAGTAACTGTTAAAAACAGCACTCACCAACGCACTTATTCTTACTGTACTCTAATGTTTTTTTAAACTGTCCTAAAATTGTGAGAATTGTTCCAAAACATACTGTT